>NW_026990251.1:0-162760 GCF_963921805.1 Phalacrocorax carbo | reverse complement strand
GGGGAAGGTGCTTTAAGATTTGGTTTTATTTCTCATTACCCTACTCTGACTTTTGATTGTCAATAAATTAAATCAATTTTCCCAAGTCGAGTCTGTTTTGCCCATGACAGTAACTGCCGAGTGATCTCCCTGTCCTTATCTTGATGCATGAGCCTTTTGTTATATTTGCTCTCCCCTGTCCAGTTGAGAGGGAGTGATAGAATGGCTTGGTGGGCACTGGGTGTCCAGCCAAGGTCAACCGACCACAATTCTGTCTCTGAGGACACTACACTCCAGCTTCTTCTAGCTCAGAGGACCTTCATTCAATATTTCTTTGCGGCTACAGTCACCCCCATGAGCTCTTTTTTTTTTCATAGCTAGCCCTGTTTTGTGTTCTCACACTGACAGATAACCTAGGAAGTAGGGGTAAAGCAGTCATAATAGAAAGAAGTAGCGGTTAAGTTACAGAAATTAATGCTAAGACATTAGCAGCATCTTTAGCTGTAAAATACCAGTATCATTAAACCACACTATCAATAACCTTATTTTTTCAGCAAAACAAGTGGAAAAACATTGCTCCCCATTAATTGCAAACACAAGAATAACGGCAAATTTCTTTAGTGGTATGTCATTAACATGATGCAAACTTACTGAATTGTGTGTGTTGGAATAACAGAAACAGCACTGTGTCAGGTCTTGTTTTCTTGCAATCTTTTACATTTATGTAGTATATGGTTCTCCTTACTCAGTGAAGATGAACAATAAGATCTTGGTTTCTGATCATGAGATCAAAGATGGACAGAGAAGATAAAACCCACTTCATACAACCTTACTCTGCGTATCCTTGCTTCTTTACAAAAAAGAAGTATAGGAAGGATACGTACTAAGTGTTAAAATTGCAACTCTCAAGTACAGGCATTGAAGGCACTCCAAAGTAATTTGCTTTTTTGAAGAACTCGCTGTTGAACACTAAAAACTACTCACTGTTCCTTGAAGTCCACTGATACCATTGTTTTTTCGAGGAAAATTTGCTTCCAGACTGTTAGTTGAGGTGATGGAAGCTGTATATTATGAAGCAAAATGCATGGTTTTCCTAGTATGTCCTAGAGTTGTTGGAAAATAATGGCAGCATCGTGACTACCATCTTTTGAGTGTCAGACAGTGCAAAGAGCCATCTGCTTGTCATGTCAAGCAGAAGTTCTCTTAACATGATGTTCCCATTCTTCATCTCTTCAGTTGATTTACTGATGACTGTTGCAGTTTCACCACATAGGAATTGCAACAGTCACAAATGCAATGACTCTGTTGGTTTACTAAAAAACAAATTTAGATAATAACTTGGAGCAGAGAGTAAAAATACAGTCAAAGTTAATGGATGCCTTATCTAAAGTCTTTAGAAAATCTTTCACTCTCTGCAGTAATTTCTTCAAAATCTAAAACTTCTGTCCTGGTTTCCTCTGTTGGCCAGAAGCTTGCTTTAGTGCCCCAAAGAGTGCTTCAGAGAGGCCAAAGTCAGTATGATTTTAATGATATTATGGTTATAACATGGGTATATTATGGGTATAACACCACCCCCCACCCCCCTTTTTTTAGGGGAAATAGCCCTCACATTTTTTCTACCATTTACAGAACTTGGAAAACCTCTGTCAATGCACTCAAATTATTATTAAATAACACATTAAGATATCCTAAAACACATCACAAACAATACAGAAATCCTTCATGTTCAGAAATCCCATTTCCTTCAAAGGATTGACTTGATTTCAGTGTAAACAGGGGGATGAAAATCTAGTTTCTTAATAATAAAAAAATTCTGATTCCGAAAATAGAGATGACAAAAAAAATCAAGCATGTTTTAAGAAAAAGCTTGAACACAGATGTTCTGTAGGGCTTTATCATATTCATTTTAGCTATCGAAATCTCATGCATATGCAAGTTAATATAAAGTTAATAAATGTCTTATGTACTAGAACTCATTTGTGAGATATATGGGTGAATTAACATCTCTTAAAGACAAATGTTTCCTTAACATACATGCACACATTTTCTAATAGCTGTCACAATTGCATGCTTCTTGCCAAGTCAAAATACGTCCCAACATACATATACAATTCGCATTCTTTAAGAGGAATTTCTCACATAATGATATATATATTTATATACATATGTATGCACATCCTTCTCTAATTTCTAGTGGTTTCTAATTCCAGAAGTAAAATGAATGCTTACATTGCTTTCAGGTGCAAATGTCCCGTCAAGCTCTTACAAAGAGAGTACTTAATTTAAACAATATTTTATTCATTTAAAATGTAACAAAATATTTAATCTCTTCAGTACTTTTAATTGTAGCACCACTCTTACTCCATGAAAGCATTAATGAGATCTCACACTGATTTTGATTCTATTACTCATCTTAGATTTTTGTTAAATCACAGAATCACAGAATGGTAGGGGTCGGAGGGGACCTCTGGAGACCATCTCGTCCAACCCCCCTGATTGAGCAGATAGACCTAGAGCAGGGGGCACAGGACTGCGTCCAGGCGGGTTTTGAATGTCTCCAGGGAAGGAGACTTCACAGCCTCTCTGGGCAGCCTGTTCCGCTGCTCTGCCACCCTCACAGTAAAGAAGTTTTCTTCTCATGTTTAGGTGGAACTTCCCGTGTTCCAACTTGTGCCCATTGCCCCTTGTCCTGTCATTGGGCACTACTGAAAAGAGTTTAGTCCCATCGCCCTGACACCCACCCTTTAGATATTTATAGGTATTGATGAAATCCCCCCTCAGTCTTCTCTTCTCCAGGCTGAACAAACCCAGGTCTCTCAGCCTTTCCTCACAAGGGAGATGCTCCAGACCCCTGATCATCTTCGTAGCTCTCCGCTGGACTTGCTCAAGCAGTTCCATGCCCTTCTTGAACTGGGGGGGCCAGAACTGGACACAGTACTCCAAATGTGGTCTCACTAGGGCGGAGTAGAGGGGGAGGATAACCTCCCTCGGCCTGCTGGCCACACTCCTTTTTATGCACCCCAGGATACCATTGGCTTTCTTGGCCACAAGGTCACATTGCTGGCTCATGGCCAGCTTGCTCTCCACCAGCACTCCAAGGTCTGTCTCAACAGAGCCGCTTTCCAGTAGGTCAGCCCCCAACCTGTACTAGTGCATGGGGTTGTTCCTCCCCAGGTGCAGGACCTTGCACTTGCTTTTGTTGAATGTCATCAGGTTCTCCTCGGCCCAGCTCTCCAGCCTGTCCAAGTCTCGCTGGATGGCAGCACAGCCTTCCGGCGTATCAGCCGCTCCTCCCATCTTGGGATCATCAGCGAACTTGCTGAGGTTACACTCTATCCCTTCGTCCAGATCATTGATGAATATATTAAACAGGACTGGAGCCAGCACAGACCCCTGGGGAACACTGCTAGTTACGGGCTTCCAGCCAGACTCTGCCCAGTTGATCATGGCCCTCTGAGTTGTGTTGTTAAGCTGGTTCTCTATCCATCTCACTGTCAACTCATCCAACCCACACTTCCTTAGCTTGTCTATGAGGATGTTATGGGAGACAGTCTCGAATGCCTTACTGAAGTCGAGATAGACAACATCCACTGCTCTCCCTTCGTCGACCCAGCCAGTCACGCCATCATGGAAGGCTATCAGGTTGGTCAAGCATGATCTTCCCTTGGTGAATTCATGTTGACTATTCCTGATAACCTTCTTGTCCTCTACATGCCTGGAGATGACTCCCAGGATGAACTGCTCCATCACCTTTCCGGGGATGGAGGTGAGGCTGAGTGACCTATAGTTTCCCAGGGCCTCCTTTCTTGCCCTTTTTGAAGATTGGAGTGACATTTGCTTTCCTCCAGTCCTCGGGCATCTCTCCTGTCCTCCACGACCTTTCAAAGATGATGGAGAGTGGTTCAGCAAGAACATCCACCAGCTCCCTCAGCACTCACGGGTGCATCCCATCGGGGCCCATGGATTTGCAAGGATCCAGTTTGCCTAAATGATCTCTGACCCAATCCTCCTCAACCAAGGGGAAGTCCTCCTTTCTCCAGTTTTTTTCTCTCTCCTCTGGGGGCTGGGATGCCTTAGCAGTAAAGACCAAAGCAAAGAAGGCACTCAGTAACTCCGCCTTCTCTGCATCCTGCATCACCAGGGCCCCTTCCTTGTTCAGCAGTGGGCCCACTGTATCCCCGGTCTTCCTTTTACTGCTGATGTATTTAAAGAAACCCTTCTTGTTATCCTTGACATCCCTCGCCAGATTTTGTTCCAAGTGGGCCTTGGCCTTCCTTGTCGCACCTCTGCATACCCTGACAAGATTCCTATATTCCTCCCAAGTGGCCAGTCCCTTTTTCCACATACTGCGAAACTCCTTCTTCCATTTGAGTTTCTCTAGAAGCTCCTTGCTCATCCATGCGGGTCTCCTCTGTCTGACTTCTTCCTCCCAGAGATGCACCGATCTTGAGCTCGGAGGAAGTGGTCCTTGAATACCGTCCAGCTCTCTTGGACCCCCTTGCCTTCTAGAGCCCTAGCCCATGGGATTCCTCCAAGCAGGTCTTTGAAGAGGCCAAAGTTGGCCCTCTTGAAGTCCAAGGTTGTAATCCGACTTGTTGCCCTGCTTCTACCACACAGTATCCTGAACTCGACCATGTCATGGTCACTGCAGCCAAGGGTACCCCCAACTCTCACATCCTCAACCAGCCCTTCCTTGTTTGTTAGGATAAGGTCGAGCAGCACATCTCACCTCGTTGGTTCCTCCACCACTTCCATCAAAAAGTTGTCCCCGATGCTCTGCAGGAGCCTTCTGGATCGTGCATGCCTTGCCATGTTGCTTTTCCAGCAAATATCAGGGTGGTTGAAGTCCCCCATGAGAACCAGGGCCTGCGATTGTGAGGTTACTTCCAGCTGTCTGTAGAAGGCTTCATCAACTTCCTCTTCTTGATCAGGTGGCCTGCAGTAAACGCCCACAACAGTGTCACCCATATTTGGCTGTCCTTTAATTTTTGCCCACAAGCTCTCAACTTGCTCTCCTTCCACTCCTAGGCAGAACTCGATGCATTCCAGTTGCTCCCTCACATAAAGAGCAACTCCCCCACCTCGCCTTGCTGGTCTGTCTTTCCTGAAAAGCCTGTAGCCATCCATGACCACATTCCAGTCATGCGAGCTATCCTACCATGTCTCTGTGATTGCAATCAGATCATGGCCCTGCGACTGCACACAGACCTCTAGTTCCTCCTGTTTATTCCCCATGCTGTGTGCATTGGTGTACAGGAATTTCAGAAAGGTGCTTGAGCATACAGGTTTCCCCAGAGGGGTGCATGAGGACCCACTATAGCCATGCAAAGTCTTGAGGTGGTTGGTCTCTTTGTTGCCATCGCATGAGTCCGCTACGGCAACTTTATCACTGCTCTGGTTGTCCTGTCTTATTCCCTCATTGTATGTGATGGCATTAGCATTGCAGCATCATTTGTGCCCACATGGAAGAGCAGCAGAGGATAGTAATCAGTGCTCCTGATAAGTTGTGGCACCCTCTCAGTGATGTCTCGGATCTTAGCTCCTGGAAGGGAGAAAACCTCTCGTGACTCCCTGTCAGGTCGGCAGATGGGTGCCTCAGTGCCTTTTAATAGAGAGTCACCCACTACGAGCACTCGTCTCTTCTTTTTACTGTATCCACTCTGTGCTGCTGGTACAGTTGCACCTTGCAGACCTTGCTCGTGGGTGTCTGCAGCCGCTAAAGCTTCAGATCTGTTGGTGGTGGTGATACTGCAAGGTGGGGGCTGAAGCAGAGCCCTGCTTTTGCGGGTCACCAGGGTCCAAGGTGCCTCCTTCTCAGTGGTGTCTGCTACAGAAGCGTGGTTCTGAAACCACCTATTTATCTCTGCCTCAGTTCTACTAATACTACGCAGCCTTCTAACTGTTTCCTGCAACTCAGCCACCTGGTGCAACAGGTCATCAACCTGTGCACACCTTGTGCAGGTACTGACCTTCACAACAGGAGAAGTGTCAGGGCACTTGTTGCAACCTACCGCCTGTACTGAAGCCTCCTTCCTTACCAGTTCCATCTGAGTGGATGCATCAGACCTCTCTGGGGCTTTCACCGTGGGAACACTGGTTTTAGCTCTGCGGCAAGTGCCCACCATCCTGGCAGAGACCTAGACAACTTCCCTGGGCTGTGGGCCTACAAGCGGGATGCAGCACCCTCCCTGCTCACTCTGCCTGCGCAAACTACCGCGCCACACCGTGGTCGCCGCGCTCCCTAGGGGCCCTTTAAATCTCCAGCGGTTGCTCGTGGCAACGTCCAGGCCGCGTCAGCCTCACTCGCGAGAGCTGCGGGGACCTGGCGGGCCGCTCTGCGCTTCCTCGGGCTTCCATGGCTCCGGAAACCCCTTTGTCCGCCCCGATCTAGCGCCCAGCCACGGAACTTATCGTTGCCGACTGACCGGGCTGGCGGTTACACCGCGTTTAAATATGCATAACTCAATTACTGATCTTTTATGGTACAAGCTAAAACCAATGGAAACTGAAGCACATCTAGAACATGGCAAAAGTAAGTCTCCTATAATAATTTAGTTTCCTGAAGAGTAGTGAATTTAAGTACAGGCTATATATAGGAGTGCAAATTACCTTGCAGTGTGTCGTGGTTTAGCCCCAGTCAGCAACCAAGCACCACGCAGCCGCTTGCTCACTCCCCCCACAGTGGGACGGGGGAGAGAATCAGAAGAGTAAAAGTAAGGAAACTCATGGGTTGAGATAAAGACAGTTTAATAGGGAAAGAAAAAGCTGCGCGCACAAGCAAAGCAAAAAAAGGAATTAATTCATTACTTCCTATAGGCAGGCAGATGTTTAGCCATCTCCAGGAAAGCAGGGCTCCATCACGCCTAATGGTGACTTGGGAAGACAAACACCATCACTCCAAACGTCCCCCCCTTCCTCCTTCTTCCCCCAGCTTTATATACTGAGCATGACATCATATGGTATGGAATATCCCGTTGGTCAGTTTGGGTCAGCTGTCCTGGCTGTGTCCCCTCCCAGTTTCTTGTGCACCCGGCAGAGCACAGGGAGCTGAAAAAGTCCTTGACCAGTGTAAGTGCTACTTAGCAACAACTAAAACACCTCCGCATTGTCACCACTGTTTCCAGCAAAAATCCAAAACACAGCCCCATACTAGCTACTACGAAGAAATTTAACTCTATCCCAGCTAAAACCAGGCCAAGTGCTATACCACTGCTACTCAGGAGAGTTTTCATGAACTTTCATATAAATTACAATGTGGTGTGCTCTTAACTCTTGGGGATACAGTAAGAATCAACAAGCTAATCAACAGTATCATTTGCCTTAGCCCTGCAAAATAGTTTGGATAGGACAAATTTTGTTCAGTTGGGCTGACTTGAATCAAAAAGGTAGCGGCATTTGTTGTGGTATTTGTTCATCTTCTGAAGAAGTGTGATAGCACTAGTATAGAGATTCTTTTGTTAAAATACCTATAGGTATTTTATCTGCTGGTGTTCCTTCTAAATTTTTTGTTCTCTCTGGTCTACTGAATCTTGAATATTTCTTAGCAAAGTGGCACATCTTGAACAGGAGTGAAGAGTGCCCTCACCCAAGAATAGTCCATTCCTGGTATGCAGAGCAGGTTCTGACTTTCCCTATGTCATTATTTTAGCTGGGATAGAGTTGGTTTTCTTCACTGTAGCTAGTATAGTGCTGTGTTTTGGACTTAGTATGAAAACGGTGTTGATAACACACCGATGTTTTGGTTGTTGCTGGGTAGAGCTTATACTAGTCAAGGACTTTTCCAGCTTCCCATGCTCTGCCAGGTGCACAAGAAGCCGGGAGGGGAGGGAGCACAGCTAAGAGAGCGGATCCAAACTGGCCAAAAGGATATTCCATATCATATGACGTCATGCCCAGTATATTAATTGGGGGGAGGTGGCCGGGGGCAGGCAGCGGTTGCGGCTAGGGGACCGGCAACGTTGGTCAGCAGGTGGTGAGTGGTTGCATCGCTTGTAGTTTTTTTTTCCTTTTTTTTTTTTTTCCGGGCTTCATTTCTCTCTGTGATTTTGGCTGGGATAGAGTTAATTCTCTTCGCTGTAGCTGGTAAAGTGCCGATGGCACATTGATGCTTTAGTTGTTGTTAAGTAGTGGCTAAGTGTCGCTAAGTAGGGCCTATAGTAGTTAGGGATCTCTCCAACTTCCCATGCTCTGCCACATGGGCAAGAGGCCTGGAGGGGAGGGGCCACAGCCAAGACTGCTGACCCAAACTGGCCAATGTGATAGTCCATACCATGTGATGCCATGACCACTATATTAACCGGGGGAGTTGGCGTAGGGTGGGGTAGGTGGTTGTGGCTTAGGGATTGGTGGTATTGGGTCGATGGGTGGGGTTTTGCCCCCCCCGCCCCCCATGTCTATCTCTCTCTCTCTCTCGTTATCTTCCTTTTCATTGCATTATTATTGTTGTTATTATTGTTTTATTTTAATTATTAAACTGTTCTTATCTCAACCCACGAGCTTTCTCGTTTTTACCCTTCTGATTCTCTCCCCCATCCTGCCGGTGGGGGAGTGAGCGAGTGGCTGTGTGGGGCTGAGTTGCTGGCTAAACCACAACATTATATTATCATTATTATTATTATCACAATTGTTATTATTACTATCGTTACCATTATTACTTTATTTTAATTATTAAACTGTTCTCATCTCAACCCATGAGTTATCTTGCTTTTGCTCTTCCGATTCTTTCCCCCATCCCACAGGGGTGGGGGGAGTGAGCGAGCAGCTGCGTGGTGTTTAGTTGCCAACTGGGACAGAGAAAAACCTATGGGCAGCCAGTGACAGACACAGGGACTTTGGTGAAATTCAGGTCGGCTGAATCCAAGCCAGTTTAATCTAACTCATTCTTTCTGACATCTTTTCTGAGTCTGCTAAATAAGTCAGAGAGTGGTGGTGACTTTGTGATATAGGCACATGTTGTGGTTTAGCCCCAGTCAGCAACTAAGCACTATGCAGCCACTCGCTCTCTCCCCCCCACAGTGGGATGGGGGAGAGAATCGGAAGAGTAAAAGTAAGGAAACTCATGGGTTGAGATAAAGACAGTTTAATAGGGAAAGAAAAAGCTGCGCGTGGAAGCAAAGCAAAGCAAAGCAAAGCAAGGAATTCATTCACTGCTTCCCATGGGCAGGCAGGTGTTCGGCCATCTCCAGGAAAGCAGGGTTCCATTAAGCGTAACAGTTACTTGGGAAGACAAATGCCTTCACTCCGAACATTCCCCCCCCCCTTCCTTCTTCTTCCCCCAGCTTTATATACTGAGCATGATGTCATATGGTATGGAATATTCCTTTGGTCAGTTGGGATCAGCTGTCCCAGCTGTGTCTCCTCCCAGCTTCTTGTGCACCTGGCAGAGCATGGGAAGCTGCACAAGTCCTTGACTAGTGTAAGCACTACTTAGCAACAACTAACACATCTCCGCATTATCACTGCTGTTTCCAGCACAAATCCAAACCATAGCCCCATACTAGCTACTACGAAGAAAATCAACTCTATCCCAGCTGAAACCAGGACAGCACACAAACAGAGAACAACTGAACTCATCCCGAATAAGACTACTTTCTTGGAAAGTAAGGGTCTTGAGCAAAGTTCTGATCTCTCTGGAGATTACGTAAACAGAATAACCTACTGCATGGATAGAGCAGAAGTCTACTCTCTCTGGCGGATACAACCTACCACTTACTGCTTTTGCATTTATTTATAAAAGGGAAGAGCCCTATAATGAAATGCCCTCTCCTGTTCTGAAGGGAATGAAAACCAAGATGAAAACAAATAATAAAATAAATATCAGCATTAACACAAAATCACTGCTTTATGTACTTTTTCACATCATAAACTCTTTTCCGTTTTAATTAATTACTTAGTTATAATTGCTATAATCCTTCCAAGGTCTGCATGTTACTTGAAGAGGGACTTCTTTTGTTATCATTTTACAGAAATAATGTGGTATGCATATGAGTATATATGGCAGAGAGAGAAAAACAAGCCCTTCTGCTTGCATGAAGACCTTAGAAAATTTTAAGATTGGAAGTTTTGCAGTAAGTCAATATACCAAAAGTTTTATTAAAAGAGAATCATGTACAGTCAAGATTTTAAAAGGTTGGAAATCATAGAATAGTTTGGGTTGGAAGGGACCTTTAAAGGCCGTCTAGTCCAACCACCACTGCAATGAGCAGGGACATCTTCAACTTGATCAGGTTGCTCAAAGCCCCGTCCAACCTGACCTTGAATGCTTCCAGGGATGGGGCATCCACAACTTCTCTGGGCAATCTGTTCCAGTGTTTCACCAACCTCATCATAAAAAATTTCTTTCTTATATCCAATCTAAATATACCTCCTTTTAGTTTGAAACCATTACCCCTTGTCCTATCTCTACAGGCCCTGGTAAAATGTCTCTCTCCATCTTTCTTATAAGCCCCCTTTAAGTATTGAAAGGCTGCAGTCAGGTCTCCCAGAAGCCCTCTCTTCTCCAAGCTGAACAACACCAACTCTCTCAGCCTGTCCTTGTAGGAGAGGTGCTCCATCCCCCTGATCATTTTTGTGGCCCTCTCTGGACCTGCTCTAACAGGTCCATGTCCTTCTTGTGCTGAGGACTCCAGAGCTGGATGCAGTACTCCAGGTAGGGTCTCACCAGAGCAGAGTAGAGGGGCAGAATCACCTCCCTCGACCTGCTGGCCACACTTCTTTTGATGCAGCCCAGGATATGATTGGCTTTCTGGGCTGTGAGCACACATTGTTGGCTCATGTCCAGGTTTTCATGAATCAGTACCCCCAAGTCCTTCTTCCCAGGGCTGCTCTCAATCCCTTCACCCCCCAGCCTGTACTGATAATGGGGGTTGCCCTGACCCAAGTGCAGGACCTTGCATTTGGCCTTGTTGAACCTCATGTGATTCTCACAGGCCCACCTCTCCAGTTTGTCCGGGTCTCTTTGGATGACATCCCGTCCTTCTGGCGTGTCAACTGCACCACTCAGCTTGGTGTCATCTGCAAACCTGTTGAGGGTGCACTCAATCCCACTGTCTATCTCACCGATGAAGCTATTAAACAGTACTGGTCCCAATATGGACCCCTGAGGGACACCACGCGTCACCGGTCTCCATCCGGATATTGAGCCGTTGACCACTACGCTCTGGATGTGACCATCCAGCCAAGTCCTCATCCACCGAACAGTCCACACATCAAATCTGTATCTCCCCAGTTTAGAGAGAAGGATGCTGTGGGGGACCATGTCAAAGGCCTCACAGAAGTCCAGCTGGATGACATCCGTTGCTCTTCCCTTTTCCACTGATGTAGTCACTCCATCATAGAACGCCACTAGGTTCGTCAAGCAAGACTTGCCCTTGGTGAAACCATGCTGGCTGTCTCAAATCACCTCCCTGTCCTCCATGTGCTTTAGCATAGCTTCTAGGAGGATCTATTCCATGATCTTCCCAGGCACAGAGGTGAGGCTGACAGGTTGGTAGTTCCCAGGGTCCTCCTTTCTACCCTTTTTAAAAATGGGTGCAATGTTTCCCTTCTTCCAGTCCCCAGGGACTTCACCTGACTGCCATGATTTTTGAAATATCATGGAGAGTGGCTTAGCAACTACATCAGCCAATTCCCTTAGGTCTCTGGGAAGCGTCTCATCAGGTCCCATGGAATTATGTATGTTCAGGTTCCTCAGGTGGTCTCTAACCTGATCTTCTCTTACAGTGGGAGGGACTTATGGCTGACATACCTATAGAACCCCTTCTTATTCTTTGCGTCCCTTGCCAAGTTCAGCTCCAGCTGTGCCTTGGCCTTCCTGACCCCATCCCTACACAACTGGGCAACGTCCCTATACTCTTCCCAGGATACCTGTCCCTGCTTCCACTGCCTGTGCAGTGCACTATAGCCATGCAAACTCTTGAGGTGGTAGGTCTCTTCGTTGCCATCACATGAGTCCACTACAGCAACTTTATCACTGTTCTGGTTGTCCTGTCTTATTCCCTTGAATGTGTCAATGTAGGGAAGACATATAGACAGATGAATGTCAGTCATGACCTTGAACCTAAACTGGTTTCATCATTTCAATGATTCCATCTGCAGTGGAGACATGCACTGCAGCTGGATCTGTGGCATTGCCTGTCATTTCCTCTGTTCAGACGCCAAGCATTTAACTGACAATTTCACCACGTTGCTAGACCCTGCTAATAAGCATCAGGGAATATTCACTTATTAGTGATGTTGCTAACAACATGTTCAGCATTCTAAACAGACTATCGCTGGCATTTACAAAACAGAAAACATAAAGCAAAGCAAAGCCAGTCACCACTGATAAAATGTAAGCATATAAGAATATGCAGCCAAAAAAGGCACAAGCTGCTCTGTTATGAAGCAATGTTTTTCTTGACTGTATTGTTGCACTTAGAGACCAGGTATCCAGTACCTGAGGGAACTAGCTGTGCTTGAGGTGGTTTATGGTGACCTGGACGATCAACGGTCCTCCAAAGATCCAGACGAAGCCGAGTGCACACGACCCATGTGGCGGAAGTTTGTACGGAGCGCACCATCGATGCGTGGGAACTCATTGGCAGTGATGTCCTGGAAAGATGACGAGGCACCAACGGTGGAGGAGTTGATGGATAAACTCCCGGAGTACGAAGCAAATCTCTCTTCCTTGCTCGTCTCAGCTGTGGAGAAACTGTCCCGGGAGGTCCAGCAACTCAAAGAAGATAGGTCCTACTACCCACCGGTACGGACCAGTACCTCAGCCATTAGGAGTAAGCGTCCCTTGGCTCAAGAGAAGGGATACACATGACGGGGCACCCTATGGTTTTACCTGCGTGACCACGAAGAAGTGAGGTGGAAACCCTACCTTGACCCTAGAGGCACAGGTACGTGAGCTGCAAGGGAAAACAATTACTCAGGGGAGTTTCTCCAGGAAAGCTGCTGCTCCAGTTTCCCGTAAGCAATTCCCCAGGCAGAGGAGCAGAAGTACTGATTTTCCTTCTGATCTTAACAGAGACACTTGTGATTCGTATTTACAAGAAGTGAGTGATGAATACAGTGATCAGGAATATAGGGGCCCTGCCTCCAGCCAGGTGGAGGAAAGGGATAACCGGGTTTACTGGACTGTGTGGATCCGATGGCCTGGCACATCCGACCCGCAGGAGTACAGAGCTTTAGTGGACACCGGTGCACGGTGCACCCTAATGCCATCAAACTGTACAGGGGCAGAACCCATCAGTATTGCTGGAGTGACAGGGGGATCCCAAGAGCTAACTGTATTGGAGGCCGAAGTGAGCCTCACTGGGAATGAGTGGCAAAAGCACCCCGTTGTGACTGGCCCAGAGGCTCCGTGCATCCTTGGCATAGACTGCCTCAGGAGAGGGTATTTCAAGGACCCAAAAGGCTACAAGTGGGCTTTTGGTGTAGCTGCCTTGGAGACGGAGGAAAGTAAACAGCTGTCTACCTTGCCTGGCCTCTCAAAGGACCCTTCTGTTGTGGGGCAGCTGAGGGTCAAAGGAGAACAACAGGTGCCGATCGCCACCACAACAATGTACCGGCGGCAATATTGCACCAACCGAGACTCCCTGATTCCCATCCATGAGCTCATTCGTTGACTGGAGAGCCAAGGAGTCATCAGCAAGACCCACTCACCCTTTAACAGTCCCATATGGCCAGTCCGGAAGTCTAATGGAGAGTGGAGGCTAACAGTAGACTATCGTGGCCTGAACGAGGTCACTCCGCCACTGAGTGCTGCTGTGCCAGACATGCTAGAACTTCAATTCGAACTTGAGTCAAAGGCGGCCAAGTAGTATGCCACAATTGATATTGCTAATGCATTCTTCTCAATCCCTCTGGCAGCAGAGTGCAGGCCACAGTTTGCTTTCACTCGGAGGAGTGTCCAGTACACCTGGAATCGAATGCCCCACGGGTGGAAACACAGCCCTACCATTTGCCATGGACTGATCCATAATGCATTGGAACAAGGTGGAGCTCCTGAACACCTACAATACATTGATGACATCATTGTGTGGGGCAACACAGCGGAAGAAGTTTTTGAGAAAGGGAAGAAAATAGTCCAAATCCTTCTGAAAGCTGGTTTTGCCATAAAACAAAATAAGGTGAAGGGACCCGCACAAGAGATCCAGTTCTTAGGTATCAAATGGCAAGATGGTCGTCGTGAGATTCGAATGGATGTGATGAACAAAATAGCAGCCATGTCTCCACCAACTAGCAAAAAGGAAACACAAGCTTTCTTGGGCGTTGTGGGTTTTTGGAGAATGCATATTCCAAATTACAGTCTGATCGTAAGCCCTCTCTATCTAGTGACGCGGAAGAAGAACGATTTCAAATGGGGCCCTGAGCTACAACAGGCCTTTGAACAGATTAAACAGGAGATAGTTCATGCAGTAGCCCGTGGGCCAGTCCGGGCAGGACAAGGTGTAAAGAATGTGCTCTACACTGCAGCCGGGGAGAATGGCCATACCTGGAGCCTCTGGCAGAAAGCACCAGAGGAGACCTGAGGTCGACCCCTGGGGTTTTGGAGTTGGGGATACAGAGGGTCCAAAGCCCGCTATACTCCAACTGAAAAAGAGATATTGGCAGCATATGAAGGGGTTCGAGCTGCTTCAGAAGTGGTTGGTACTGAGGCACAGTTGCTCCTGGCACCCCGACTGCCAGTGCTGGGCTGGATGTTCAGAGGGAACGTCCCCTCTACACACCACGCAACTGATGCTACATGGAGTAAATGGGTTGCACTGATCACCCAGCGGGCTCGAGTAGGAAACCCCAGTCGCCCAGGAATCTTGTAAGTGATTATGGACTGGCCGGAAGGCAAAGACTTTGGAATATCACCAGAGGAGGAGGTGACACGTGCTGAAGAAGCCCCACTGTATAACAAACTGCCAGAAAATGAGAAGCAACATGCCTTGTTCACTGATGGGTCCTGTTGCCTTCTGGGAAAGCACCGGAGATGGAAGGCTGCTGTATGGAGTCCTGCACGACAAGTAGCAGAAACTGCTGAAGGAGAAGGCGACTCGAGCCAGTTTGCAGAAGTAAAGGCCATCCAGCTGGCCTTAGACATTGCTGACTGGGAAAAGTGGCCAGTGCTCTGTCTCTATACTGACTCCTGGATGGTCCCGAATGCCCTGTGGGGCTGGCTGCAGCAATGGAAGCAAAGCAACTGGCAGCGCAGAGGCAAACCCATCCGGGCAGCCGCATTGTGGCAAGATATTGCTGCCCGGGTAGAGAACCTGGTTCTCAAAGTGCATCACGTGGATGCTCGCTCCCCCAAGAGTCGGGCCACTGAAGAACATCGAAACAACCAGCAGGTGGATCAGGCTGCCAAGTGGCTGAGGTGGATCTGGACTGGCAACATATACAGTGACCTATTTCTAGCTCGGTGGGCCCATGACACCTCAGGCCATCAAGGGAGAGATGCAACATACAGGTGGGCTCGTGATCGAAGGATGGACTTGACTATGTACGCTACTGCACAGGTTATCCATGAATGTGAAACATGCGCTGCAATCGAACATGCGAAGCGAGTTAAGCCTCTGTGGTATGGGGGACAATGGCTGAAATATAAATATGGGCAGGCTTGGCAGACTGACTATATCACGCTCCCACAAATGTGCCAAGGCAAGTGCCATGTGCTGACAATGGTGGAAACAGCCACCGGCTGGCTGGAAACATATCCCGTGCCCCATGCCACCGCCTGGAACACTATCCTGGTCCTGGAAAAACAAGTCCTGTGGCAACATGGCGCCCCAGAGAGAATCGAGTCAGACAACGGGACTCATTTCCGAAACAACCTCATAGACAGCTGGGCCAAAGAGCAGGGCATTGAGTGGGTGTATCACATCCCCTATCATGCACCAGCCTCTGGGAAAATCGAAAGATACAATGGACCATTAAAGACTACGCTGAGAGCAATGGTGGGTGGACCATTCAAGCACTGGGCTACACATTTAGCAAAAGCCACCTGGTTAGTCAACACTAGGAGATCTGCCAATCGAGCTGGCCCTGCCCAGTCAGAACCCTTACGTACTGTGGAAGGGGATAGAGTCCCTGTAGTGCACGTAAAACACATGCTGGGGAAAACAGTCTGGGTTCTTCCTGCCTCGGGCAAAGGCAAACCCATTCGTGGGATTGCTGTTGCTTGAGGACCTGGGTGTACTTGGTGGGTGATGCAGGAGGATGGAGGAGTCCGCTTTGTACCTCAAGGGGATTTGATTTTGGGTGAAAACAGCCAATGAACTGAATTGTACGGTGTTAATTGCCATATAATGTTGTATGTCATCACTACTATGGTTGCTATATGCCATATCAATGGTATCATGGTGGGAATCTCCCAAATTAATAAAAAAATCAACTTTCATTGAACCAAGCAATAGAACAAGGACTAACAGTGCAGCGGTGATGGAACGAGGACTGACTTCAGCATGCAACAATCCAACACCACACACACCATCTCTCTGAAAGACTCATACAATACATGGAACCCAAAGTCATGGACTAAATTAACTCAGTGGACATTTCACAGGCATTTTACAGGGGTGGTCCATGGACTAGGGGAATGATAAATGAGATCTGTATATTCTGTGCCTGTGCCATTCCTTCTTGCCTTTTAGTTTGACCAGCGGGTCTTGACTCAGCCATGCTGGTCTCTTGCCTTCCTTTCCCAATTTCTTACACCTGGGGATCAAGAGCTCTTGTGCTCTATGGAAAGTATCCTTAAAGATCTGCCAGCTCTGTTCTGCTCCCTTGTCCCTGAGGACTGTTTCCCAGGGGGTCCTATTGACTAACTCCTTGACCAGCTGGGAGTTTTCTTACCTAAAATTCGGGGTCCTGACTTTGCTCTTCGCCTGACCCATAACCCTCAGGACTGCGAACTCCACCAGTGTGCGATCACTGCAGCCCAGGCTTGACATCACCACTTGCATTGGTGACCAACAGGTCCAGTATTGCAGCCCCTCTGGCAGTGCTGTCTGTTACCTGGCTTAATAAATTATCCTCGATGCACTCCAGGAGTCTCCTGGATTGCCTACAGCTCACCATGCTACTTTTCCAGCAGATGTCAGGGTGGTTGAAGTCCCCCAGCAGGATGAGAGCCCGCAAGCACAATGCCTCCTGTAGCTGGAGTAAGGTTTTGTCAATAGGCTCCCCTTGTTCAGGTGGCCTGTAGTAGACACCAATCACAAGGTTCCCTTTGTTGCCTCAGTCTCTAATTCTTACCCATAAACTTTCAACCTGCTCGTGGCTACTCTTCAGAGACAGCTCTTCACGATCTATTCATTTCTTGATGTAGAGGGCAACCCCTCTGCCCCTCCTTCCTTGCCTCTCCCTTCTGAACAGTCTGTAGCCATTGATAGCCACATTCCAGTCACGGGATTCATCCCACCAAGTTTCAGTAATGGCAACTAGGTAATAGCTTTCTAGCAGCACAGTGGCTTCCAGCTCCTCCTGTTTGTTGCCCATGCTGCCTGTGTTGGTGTAGAGGCACTTAAGCTGGGCTGTTGGCCGTGTCACCTTCTTAGAGGAACACGCCTTAATTCCTTTGAGGTATTTCACTGGTGTTTCCCTGTTGGCTCCTATTACCTCAGATGCCCCTGGCTCCTATCTGTAAAACTACAAGTGTGCTGTAGTGTACCCCGCACGTCTCAGAGCAACAGGCTGAGGACCCTCGCTAGCACCCTGTCCCTCTAACCTTGGCATGTCATCCCACAGCTTGTCACGGGAAAACCCGATATTATCCCCTTCCCCCTTCAAGTCTAGTTTAAAGCTCTGTCAATGAGCCCCACTAGCTCTTGAGCAAAGACCCTCTTCCCCCTTTGAGAAAGGTGAATCCATCTGATGCCAGCAGGCCTGGTACCATGTAGGCCATCGAAAAAACCCAAATTGTGGCGGTGACACCAGCCATGGAGCCATGTATTAATAGACTGGGTCTGTCTTTTTCTTCCAGTGCCACTGCCCACAACTGGAAGGAGAGAGGGAAAAATAACCTGTGCTCCAGATTCCCTTACCAACTGTCCCAAAGCCCTGAAGTGTCTTTTGATTGCCCTTGGACTATGTGTTGCAGCTTCATTGCCACCCACACGGAAGAGCAATAATGGGTAATAGTCTGAGGGTCATACCAGGCTAGGAAGTTTCCTAGTGATATCCTCAACCTGAGCCCCAGGGACCCTATGGTGGCTGTACCCCTTTGGGTCCTTAAAGTACCCTCTCCTGAGGTAGTCTATGCCAAGGATACACAGGGCCTCTGGGCTGGTCACACTAGGATGCTTCTGCCACTTGTCACCTGTTAGGCTCACCTCAGCCTCCAACAGAGACAACTGCTGGGATCCCCTTGCCACTCCCAAAACCCAGATGGGTTCTGCTCCCTTGTACCTTGATGGCATTAGGGTATACTGTGTACCAGTGTCCACTAGAGCCTTATACTCCCGTGGATCTGATGTGCCAGACCATCGAATCCAGAGAGTCCAGGAAATCCTATTGTTCCTTTCCTTTCTTCCTGGTCAGAGTATTTGCTATCTGAATCCTGCAGTATCAGACCAGAAGTCCCATCACTGAGGTCAGGAGGAGAGGCATTCTCAGACCTTCTTCTACATCTTGGGGATTGCTGCTTGCCTTCCAATGTCTCAGTAGCAACTCGGGTGGCAGCCTTAGCAGATGTCTTCCCCCACAGTTCATGTATGCAGGCTTATAGCTTTGAGGTGGACGCACCGTCCCACTTCCACATATTCTCCTCCTGGTCACATGGGTGGAACCATAGGGTGCCATGCAGCGTGCACCTGGGGTTCCTCCTCCTCGTCGTCCCTTACTAACAGATTGTATGGACCCATCAACCTCTGCAACCCATTGTTTTGTTTTGACTACTGGGGAAATTACTGTGGGGTTTGGGTCTCTGTCTCAGCCACGCTGTCTTCAGATGCAGAGGACCTCCTTCCCCTGCTCCTCTGATGGTGCTGGAGAGAGTCTTAATGGGCATAGGCCAAGTCCCAAAGCAATGCTAGGAGTTGCTGGGTCTCATAGGGGTAAGCAAATCACCCTTCTGTCAAGTGGCGCACCAATTCAACAGTATTCTATACCTGTTCAGGCATAAAATCCCAGGCTATTGGAGGTGATAACTGGCCCAGGCACCTGCCCAAATCCTCCCACATACTCTGCCACCCAGGTATCAAACAGCTTGGGGCACATTTCTTTGTCACATCACCAGCTGGTTGTTTACTCGTACGCCAGGACCAAGTCAGGTTCCACACACCTAACAACAAGACAACCATGCTGGATAATACGATTACACAGTTTACATGCGGATGTATAAGAAACTCAGGACCCCATGCAGCAAAGCTGAATTCTATCATTCATTTCATCCCAGAGGAGAAAAAGGGATGTGTAACCTAAAGATAGACCATCAGATTCTGTTTTTAGCAACAGTGCTATCAAACTGAAGAAACCCCACTAATTTCAGAACAGCTGCCTTGGATTTACATATGAATTACAGATGTCAAATCAGTCTCTAATTTATTGCTGAACATTAATATATTGAGTTTAAGCGGCAAGGCTTTGGTAGCAGGAACTGTGGCTCATAGAGAGGAGCCCACACAGGAGCAGGTTTTCTGGGAGGAACTGTGGCCCATGGGGGACCCATGCTGGAGCAGTCTTTCCCTGAAGGACTGTATCCTGTGGGAAGGACCCCAAGCTGGAGCAGGAGGAAAGTGTGAGGATTAAGGAGCAGCAGAGACGAAGGGTTATGAACTGGCCGCACCCCCCATTCCCCATCCCCTCTGAGCTGCTCAGGGTGGGGAGGATGTAGAAGAGTTGAGAATGAAAGAGTGGAGTTGAACCTGGGCAGAAGGGTGGGGGAAGGTGGTTTTTTTAGTTTTGTCTTTGTTTCTCACTACCTGAATCTAATTTTAATTGGCAATAAATTAAATTCATTTTCCCCAAATCGAGTCTGTTTTGCCAGTGATGGTAACTGATAAGTGATCTCCCTGTCTTTATCTCGACCCACAAGCTTTTAATCTTATTTTCTCTCCCTGTCCTGCTGAGGAGGGGGAGTGAGAGAGCAGTTGGGTGGGCATCTGGCAGCCAGCCAAGGTCAACCCACCATAATTACCAAATACAAATTTCTGATTGCAATTCTAATTCTTGCCACCAAGGTTGAGGAGAAGGCTGAGGTACTTAATGCCTTCTTTGCCTTAGTCTTTAATAATCAGAACAGTTATCCCCAGGGTATTCAGCCCCCTGAACTGGAAGGCAGGGACAGAGAGCAGAATAAACCCCCCATAATCCAGGAGGAAGCAGTTTATGACCTGCTGCGCCACCTGGACACTCACAAGTCTATGGGGCCAGATCGGATCCACCCAAGAGTACTGAGGGATCTAGTAGAGGAGCTTGCCAAGCCACTCTCCGTCATTTATCAGCAGTCCTAGTTAACAGGGGAGGTCCCAGATGACTGGAGGCTTGCCGATGTGACACCCATCTATAAGAATGGCCGGAAGGAGGATCTGGGGAACTACAGGTCTGTCAGCCTGACCTCGGTACTGGGGAAGATTATGGAGCGGTTCATCTTGAGTGGGCTCACCTTGCATGTGCAGGACAACCAGGGGATCAGGCCCAGTCAGCATGGGTTCATGAAAGGCAGGTCCTGCCTGACCAACCTGATCTCCTTCTATGACAGGGTGACCCACCTAGTGGATGAGGGAAAGGCTGTGGATGTTGTCTACCGGGACTTTAGCAAAGCCTTTGACACCATTTCCCACAGCATCCTCCTAGAGAAGCTGGCGGCTCATGGCTTGGATGGGTGTACTCTTCACTGGGTAAAAAAACTGTCTGGATGGCCGAGCCCAGAGGGTTGTGGTGAACAGGGTTGGCAGCTGGTCACAAGCAGTGCTCCCCAGGGCTCAGTGTTGGGGCCAGTCTTGTTTAATAGCTTTATCAATGATCTGGATGAGGGGGTTGAGTGCACCCTCAGTAAGTTTGCAGATGACACCAAATTGGGTGGGAGTGTTGATCTGCTTGAGGGTAGGAAGGCTCTGCAGTGGGATCTGGACAGGCTGGATCGATGGGCCGAGGTCAGTTGTATGAGGTTCAACAAGGCCAGGTGCCGGGTCCTGCACTTTGGTCACAACAATCCCATGCAACGCTACAGGCTTGGGGAAGAGTGGCTGGAAAGCTGCCTGGCGGAGAAGGACCTGGGGGTGTCGGTCGACAGCCAGCTGAACATGAGCCAGCAGTGTGCCCAGGTGGCCAAGGCGGCCAACAGCATCCTGGCTTGTATCAGGAACAGTGTGGCCAGCAAGAGTAGGGAAGTGATTGTCCCCTCGTACTCAGCACTGATGAGTCTATCCCTTGAATATTGTGTTCAGTTTTGGGCCCCTCACTACAAGAAGGACATTGAGTTGCTGGAGCGTGTCCAGAGAAGGGCAATGAAGCTGGTGAAGGGCCTGGAGAACGAGTCTTATGAGGAGTGGCTGAGGGAGCTGGGGTTGTTTAGTCTGGAGAAGAGGAGGCTGAGGGGAGGCCTTATCGCTCTCTACAACTACCTGAAAGGAGGTTGTAGTGAGGTGGGTGTTGGTCTCTTCTCCCAAGTCAGGAAATTTTTCTTACAGGAAAGAAAAATTGCCATTAAAAACCTAGTATAATAATATGCATACCAAGACAAAGCATTTAGGCCTAAATTTTCTAAATATCCTTTATAACCTGTATGAAACTATTGCCACAGAGAACAAGATTCTAATTCTGGACAGACTACACGTGGGGGTTTGGTACAGATTTATAGAGCTCACTGAAGATTCAGTAGTTTGCTTGCTGTTCTGAAGACCCAGAGTCCAATAATCCATATTCCTAGATTGTATCTGCCAGTTTTTATGGACTATGCCCCATGCAAAATATATGTTATGAGAATGAAAACAACTGCTTTATCTCACGTATGAAAGATTTTCATACAATTCATAGCAATTAAAAGCACCACACAGTGCATAATATTATTTAAAAGTATGCACTGAACCAAGTGATTGTGGCAGCTCCTGTATAGGTGCAGGCAAATTCTTATAGGTAATCTTAAGGAGGCAGATGTTTCCTCTTCTAAATTATGGAGCTATTTTATCTATGTGACATCATATCAATGAGTTGTAAAACAGTTTTGCTAGGAGATGCTCTGAAACAAGGAGATGAGGGCATGATTGTATTCTTTAACATTAGCTTGAGAGATATTATCCTTTCAGAAAGAAAATAAGTTTTTGTCTTCTAGTTTCTTGGAGGAAGGTGATAATGGCGGTATTGGATCATGGTCAATCAGTTCAGAGCTACTAAAAATCGTTCTTGTTTAGAAAGAAGTTTAATGATGTTGTATTTGATTAATTCCATATTACCACAAGACGGAAATTAAACAAATGGGTAATGTCCCATGTAGGAATTCCACAGAACTGAAGGTACGTAGTATCATGAAAGATAAAGCTGAAGCAGCCAAATTCTTTCTTCTTTTTGCATCCTAAAGACGCTGAAAGCAAAGAAAATGTTTTTATTGTGTGAAATTATGCCTGTCAACATGGATCCATTTGTGTTCCCTTTGCAGTCAGTGGGAGTTTACCATTCTCTTTTGAGTGGGCTACATTAAACCCTCTATCGCAGACTTTTGAATAGAAACCAAGGACCTGATTCTGAAACATTCCCTCTGGTTAGCAGATTGTCCTGGTTTCAGCTGGGATAGAGTTGAATTTCTTTGTAGTAGCTAGTATGGGGCTATGGTTTGGATTTGTGCTGGAAACAGCAGTGATAATGCGGAGATGTGTTAGTTGTTGCTAAGTAGTGCTTACACTAGTCAAGGACTTGTGCAGCTTCCCATGCTCTGCCAGGTGCACGAGAAGCTGGGAGGAGACACAGCTGGGACAGCTGATCCCAACTGACCAAAGGAATATTCCATACCATATGACATCATGCTCAGTATATAAAGCTGGGGGAAGGGGGGGGAATGTTCGGAGTTAGGGCATTTGTCTTCCCAAGTAACTGTTACGCTTAATGGAACCCTGCTTTCCTGGAGATGGCTAAACATCTGCCTGCCTATAGGAAGTAATGAATTAATTCCTTTTTTTGCTTTGCTTGTGCGCGTGGCTTTTTCTTTCCCTATTAAACTGTCTTTATCTCATCCCATGAGTTTCCTTACTTTTACTCTTCTGATTCTCTCCCCCGTCCCACTGTGGGGGGAGAGAGCAAGCGGCTGCGTGGTGCTTGGTTGCTGACTGGGGCTAAACCACGACACAGATCCACTGAAATCAATGTTATAAAGCTGGATAAACGAACCTCAAATTTCCATAACATAAAAATATACTTGGTGGAGTAGAAGAAAAAGAAAAACAAATATGATAAAGTCTCTTTGTTTTAAGATCCAAGGAAAGCAGATGCCCTTGAAATTGAAGGTTAGCTGTCCATATCGAAGCTTATATGTGCAATTCAAAAATATATTTTATAATATCACTTTATCAAGATCCGTATAGATAGGTATATAGCAGATATCTCACTTGTCATAAATATAATAGTACTTCTTACCTGTTACCTATGGCTACTATATTTGCTTAAACAGATATCAACAAAAAACCTCAGTGTATTACTAAATCAAAAGATTTTTGGAGGTAGTTTAGACATTGGCTTTTCATTTTTTTAAATAATTGTAAATCCATTATTATTTCATAAACAAGAACATACATCTGGTTTAAGGTTGAATTATATTGATAAATTAAATCCTAATATCAAATGGCTGGAACAATTTTAAAGAGAAAAAACCCCTCTGTATATAGGTTTTGCTTTGTACTCTGCTATATTCTATATCAGAACAAAGGCTATATGTATAACGAAGCTGTGCAAATGAAGTGAAATCAGCAAAAGTATAGTGGAAGAGGGAGTAAAATATGCCCATCAGTATAATGACCAAGGAGTAGAGAATTTAAATGTTTAATGCTCGCACATTCAAGTTTATTTCTCTGTCATCTTTTTGAATGGGTATGTTGTCCAAAAAGCATATGCGTCACCCAGTGTGCAATGAGTCAATAATCACACACTCAGGAGAGATATTGCTAATTTATTTCAGGGTTGCACAAGCCTGGGTGCTTGGTGGTTTTCCATAAATCAAGCACACAGAAGCCAGCTACTTTATTATATTTATACAATAAATTCATACATATTCTACCTATCTAATACATATTCATTCTAATCTACATAGGTTGCGTAATGGCATTAAGTCACTCCTCTTGGCTCTGCTTCAGATCCTTCTGTGCATGCCTTCCTCTCTTCGGGGGTCCTTGGTGGTCTTTACAGATGAAGTAACCTAACCCTTTCTCTCCATATATGGTTGCGTGTCACCTAAGGACAATTCAAGGATATTTTCTCTTGCCAACTCTCATTTATTTTCTTCCAAAAGGAACATTTTTCCTTTATTAAATGGATAATGCATAGTGAATTTATGAGGAATATATTGTCACTTCAAATAAAAAAGGGAAAAAATGTAGGAACTATACACGATCAATATATATAATGTTATTTTCCATTGTTGTAGCCTGACAAAACTAAATAATGTCAGCTCTTGGAAAAGAATTAATGTCAAATATTTGTTCACAAGTGAACCTCTTGAGCAAAAAAGAGAAAAAATACACTGAAATAATAAATGGAATGCATACTGAATTTATTTTTTTTTTTATTTTAGAGCCTGATTCAGTAAATTCACTTACAAGAAACTACTCATATGAGTAACCCCTTTGAAAAAAAAAAGCTGACAGCATCTACTAATAAGCTCTGGACTGCATTATACAGGAAAGTATGCAAGCCCTGTGACCAACACAGGAGCCTGCCAAATAACAACTGAACAAGTATAAATGCAGTGTAATATGCTCTAATCAAACCTGTCATCATCTTAAGCCCTACATTGCAAACCAAAAAGACTATGGTGCGTTGATCCAAGCCAACAGCCAAACACCCACACAGCTGCTCACTCACTCCTGTCTCCCACAGGACGGGAAGAAAATAGATGGAAGGCAAAAAGAGTTCTGGATCGAGATAATAACAATTTAATAGGGAGGGTGTGCAAGCAAAACAAAAAGAGGCATTCATTCACTACTTCCCATTGGCAGGCAGATGTTTAGCAACTTCCTGGGATGCAGGGCCTCAGCGTGCATATAAGTTGCTTAGGAAGACAAATGCCATAACCATTAACATCTCCCCATAGTCCTCCTATTCCTGAGCTTTTATTGCTGAGCACAATGTCCTATGGTATGGAATATAATTTCATTTCAGGTCAACTGTCCCAGCAGTGCCTCCTCCCAACCTCTTGCCCACTCCCAGCCTACTCACTGAGTGGGAAAGGTGGTAGTGCAGAGTGGGAAAGAGAGAAAGCCTTGATGCTGGTGCAAGCTCTGCTCAGCAATAACAAAAACATTGGTGTGTTATCAACACTCTTTTATCCACAAATGCAAAGCACAGCACCATATGGGCTGCTATGAACAAAGTTAACCCCATCCCAGTCAGACCCTTTACAATCCCTGACTGAACGAATCTGAACAGGACAAGTATGATATTTAAATTATCGTAGGTATTGTAAGCTAGGTTCTGCTCTCTTGCTAGGCTGGGTTCTGCTCTATTGCTGACCAACTGGCCAAAGGGATATTCCATATCATGTAAAGTCATGCCCAATATGTTAACTGGGAGGAGCTGGCTGGGGGAGGGAAGCAGCAATCACGGTTCAGGGACCAGCAGTATCGGTCGGTGGTGGTGAGCGGTTTTATCGTTTGTGGTTTTGTTTTTTTCCTTTTTCCCTTTTCCTTTTTATTATATCATCATTACTGTTATCATAATCAATATTATAATTTTTATTTTATTTTAATTATTGAACTGTTCTTATCTCAACCCACAAGTTTTTTTTTTTGTGGTTTTGTTCTTCCGATTCTCTCCCCCATCCCACAGGGTTGGTGGGAATGAGCAAGTGGCTGCATGGTGTTTAGTTGCTGACTGGGGCTGAACCACGACATTGGGTTGTAGTTATGTGTTCATGGCAAGATGTATAAAAAACATTTATAAAAACAACACCTCAGCAATATAATTCTCTCCTTATTAAAAAATTATGTAAAGCAGTCCCTTCATTGCAGGTTTTTTATAGGAAGAAATGAATGAAAGTGTTAACAAGGCCTAATCTTCTCCTTTGTATTTTTTCTTCAGTAAGCTCTATGCTTTTGTGTTTGCATTGAAGATTTGATGAGAAGATGGTATTACAGGCTTGGCTTCTCCCAGTGCAGCTGGCACTGCTGAGGCCAAAAGCCTGAGTCTGTTGTAGTGCGATCATGAGACATTTGTTCAGAGCACAGTTTGCCTGACAGTTTCTCATCCACCTCAGGCACTCATCTCCATCCCTGAATCCCCTTAATGGAAGTGGAGGACAATACCAGTATTGTTGTTTCTATTTGGGATCTTGTGGAAAGAATAATTGCTGTTTACCCAAGGATTTGTACTATCCAAATTCTGCCGATAATTACTTCTAAAGCCTCTGATTAACTCTGCTCTCTGCTTCAGCACAAATAGCTATTGAGCTAGACACAGGACAACTTTTCTGTCTCTCATAGTCTTTTATTTTACTGAAGTCTCATAGTTTACTGAATATTGCTTAGGCGTGACAACAGTGCACCTTAATTCACGCTCATCTATATCATGTCAATGAATGAGAAATTTGTGATTTGGTCTGATGCTGGAAATGCAACAAAAAAAGGCAGTTCTGAAAAGTACTCCTGATTTTTCATTCCTTGCTTTCTTTACAACTGTCAGTAATAAAAAGAACCTTCTAATTAGCATTGGCATTTCTCAGCAATTTATGCGTATTAAGTTTTTATGGCTAAATATAGAGCACAAAAATACTAATGAATTATAAGCATCATAAGGATAGTGCTATGGGCTTTGTTTTGTTTTTGTAAACCGAGCAAACTGAAACTGTTGCTGAGTCTATTTCTAGGATGCTGGTAATAATTTTAGTCTGTCAAATCCTTTGTCTTTCCTCACCCTCCTCCCTTCATATCCCCCCATGCAGCCTGCTCCTAGCACTATGCAAAACACCACCATGAATATGCACATTTATGGAGATTCATGGTAATTTTCCAGGATTATCTAATGTGACATTTATAGGACAGCAGCATCAATTTAAATGAGAGTGACAAATATGTTATCCTTTTTATTTTTAATATTTCCTTGGTCTCTCCTGGGAGCAGGATAAACTGGTAGGATTTTTAAAATCAGTTACTTTATTAGCATACTACTTTTAAAAGCTTCAGGTTTTTTATATACATGTGATATGTGTGCATGGATGTAAGATAGTCTGTCTTTAAGATTTACATGAAATTTATAAAAGTCTTTTTGTAGCTATTTTATGTATTATTATGTTACCTACAGATAACAATGGAGGCTAAAATGTATCTTATATTGGACTGATTTCTGAAAATGAGTTTGATCTAATTATTTCAATAATGTGATCACCCACCTGATAGAATGATTTAGCAAGCTTCTCTTCTCACTTTTATTTTAAGTGTAAACTTTTGAAACAATGACACTAAATTGTTTCTTGGTAACTATGACATACTGGAATTATGTTCTAGATCTGTTGCATATCCTAGAGATTTGGATATGGTTTTTATTAAAGAAATTAATTGGGACTTAGCCTAAGAATTTCCTATTTGTAATTATTACTAATAATGACTATTAAATATGATCATTTTTGTTCTGTATATTTTAAGCAGCTAGCACATCAGCTAGGCCTTCAAATTCATTACATGATTTCATTTGAAATCAGTAAAGTTACTTGCAGATGAAGGTATAATGCATTGTAAAAAATCAAAATAGTAGTAGATATTCACCATATATTAGCATGCAACAGTAAGATTGAGAAGTCTAGCTTTTTATAAAAAACAAGTAAAGTTGCCTGTTACACTGCAAATACAGTATTACTGGATACTGTTATAGAGTTAATTAATTTGCAAAAACATGTATGTTAGGCTGCCACAAGCTTCAAAATATTCATAAAACAATGTGTGCAATATCAGTCCTATATGAATCCTTCAGTCTTAATAGAAATTTTTCTATGGTTATATACCTAAACTTAAAAAATATTGCAGGCCAAATTAAAGAGAAAGCACAATTTTAGTTGTATATGTTCTTAGTTGAACTTACTGTCTGTTCATAAAATTTAAGAGTACACTTTATTGTGTTATAAATACATCACTGCATTTGCACTTATGAAAGAAGCCATAATTTTTATTTTATTCATTAATATTTTACTGATGTAGTCTATTGTCATGGCTTTGGCTGGGATAGAGTTAATTTTCTTCACTGTAGCTGGTATAGTGCTGTGTTCATATTTCAACCCATGAGTTTTCTTACTTTTGCCCTTCTGATTCTCTCCCCCATCCCACTGGGGTGGGGGGAGTGAGCGAGCAGCTGTGTGGTGCTTAGTTGCCGACTGGTGCTAAACCATGACAGCTATAGAATTTTTTTAATGGACATAAGCCCAATACTGTCCTTCATGTGTAATAATGTAGTGGAAGAGAAGCTCACTGAAAGTCCTGTATTTTGTTATTATATGAGAGCTCAAATTTAATTGGGGAAATAAGCCAGAAAGTAATGAAATAATGGAATAAGTGGGAAATCTTTGCTTTATATAACATAGGAGTGTTAAATCTAGCATTTTACATTTTTTTTTCAAGTGACTGTATGTATAAACTTGACTGTGACACACTACAAAAATAACTTACAATTGTGTTATTGCATATGAAGGAATAAAAAAATACTGTGCATACCCAAATGAATGGGTATGCGTGTGTGTGTATGCATGTACATCACACCTGAACAAAACAATATGGCCCTCAAGTATTATATTTTAAATGATAAATTTATAATCTATCAGAACATCCATGAAGACCAAATGAATGTCTTTCCATTTTTTTTCAGAAAACATGGATATCCAAATACATAAATGTAGGAATTTTACCTGTTTACTTTGAATATGTATTTTGTATTCAGAAGTCATAGGAGTGTCTTTTATCCTGTTCTGCTCTGTGTTCATAAAGTGTCTAAACCTGAACACCACTGAACACAAACTCTCATTGTGGTTTTACACTAGTGAACTGAGTGCTGTCCCCTTGAAGCTGCTCAGTGCCTTACAGACATCGGACCAAAACAAACATTAGGACGCAGTTCTCAGGCACATGTAAATTGTCACAACCTATCTGAATGAAATATACTAGGAAAGTTTACATCAGCTAGGGATTTGTCCCTATACATTTTTTAATGATAATATATCCTAATTCTTGAAGAAACAGCCATTAAACTGAGCCTGCATTTGTCCTCTGTTTTCAGTTTTCAGGCTAAGCTAAGTTTTAAAAGCTGTTCAGCAAAGGCTAGAGATTTTGAAGTAATGTTTAAGTGGATATGCTTACTAAGGCCCTGATCCTGCAAGACACTAAACAGCTCAGAGGAGGTACCAACATCCTGTCAAAATTATTGGAAGAGCTATCTGGAGAGCAGCACCTTGAAAATTTGTAATATATTTCTTTAAATTAGTGACAAGTCAAAGCACTATACTAGCTCTCATTAAAAGAGAAGGCTTGGTTTATTTAAAATTTTGTTACATTAGATTATGAAGTTTTAGCAGTACCAGCTATCAAGGCTGTAATGCTAAGCATCACCAAAACATTTTATGAATCTATTAGATGATGAGAATGAACTACTGCTATGTTATAAATTCACTACATGCAAACTCACATGTAACAGTTGCTCAATATTTTCCATACTGCTTGAAAAATACTACTTGATGCATACAGTAGGTAGAAAAATACATCTGTCTACATAAAGATAGAAAGGTATAAAAATCTTTCTTATGTATTTATTTATAGCTTTTTTCAAAATATTATTTTAATTAATTTTTTAAAAAACATTATAATTTTATTTATGGAAAGCAAACTTCTGGAATTAAATAGACATATTTTACAAATGCTGCACAGTAAGTGTGACATATTTTTGAGTTGTTGAGGAGCAAAATATAATCATTTGGTGGCAAACATCTGTTTAGTAATCATATAAGATAAATTCATAAGAAATACAGGAAAGATATTTATTTACTGTTAATGCTAAGCCAGCCTTTATTTATCTTAGACGATTTTTCATCTATGAATGGAAAATAAACTTTCCTTCAAGGTGTCTGTGAACTGAATAATAAATGTCAGGTCTAAATCCTGTAGGAAAATCAGTTTGGTTTAATCCTGGATATTCTTCAGCATGCAAATGGATACTGGAGGTTTCTCCTGGCCTGCTGTCATATGCCGATTTACAGACACTGGCACACTATATGTGTATATGTTCTCCTCCTGCCCCTCCCCCTCCATCTGAAGACTTGGTCTCAGCTGCCTGCCTTTCACAGAAAACCACAAACCAAGGAAACATATCAGTAATAGAGCCCTGTAAATTAACTTGACATATTTGATGCAGAAAAAACCTAAAAGCTTACAAAACATTGAAAACAAAAGCCACTCAGGACCTGCACTACATATATTGTGGATTTAAGAGATCTGGAAGGTGTTTATTCTATTGTAAGTAACGCACAGCCTTCATCCTCTTTGTTAAGACAATTCAGTCATTCTTTATTAAAGCTGCAGTATTTGTCAAATTTAAAAAAATGTATTTCCATAAAATAACAAACATAAAGCTAATTAACATCAAAAAAGGACATTGCTAGCTATGGACTTGGCTTTATTTTGCATCTTTAAAATGGTAATATTTTAAAATAGGCTATTATTAAAAGAGAAGTTGGAACTATTAATATTAATTTACCGATAATAAGTTGTGCTACATAACTAAAATATAAATAATTTAATGTTACTATTTTATGATTGGCACTTACCATGAATTACGCAAACACTGTTGTATCTTGAAAATATTGTTAAAGTAAACATTTAATTTTTCCCTTTACTTCAAAGCTACACATTTTTTCCTTTTTTGTAAAAAGTACTTGAATCAAATATGAACTATTGATGAAATATTAACCAATTGTTAATAAAGCAAGAGAAAACAGAGGGACATAGCATACTTAAGCTATTAGACATGCAGAAATGTTATTATGCTTTATTGTGTCTGCCTGTCCCCACCTCTCTTCCTCTCCCCCTTGCACCTCTCCCTTCTTCCTCTGCTCCCTTTCACATACACACACGCATACACATGCACATGGGCACACACAAACTCTCTCCCCCCCACCCCCTTCTCTGCAGAGCTGGCAATACTGCATCTCACCAATATCTCACATTATGGTTTACAAGCATAGAAGTGTACTTAGCATTTCTGCTTCTTGATAGCCATGGATTTATTTACAAGTCCTTGCATTCTACTTTTTTCCTGCTTCTATGGTTTATATTGCTGGCATGCCTATCTTCTTGAGGGCTTTTCAAATAAGAACCAAGATATAACTGGCAAATGTTCAAATAATGCAGTCTGAATTTCCATCATTTAGCAAGACAATTTTTAAAGGTTTATGGACTTATGGCTATATGAAGAGTATTTTGTTTGGGTTTTTTTCAACTACTTAAGGTTCTTTTTGTGTAAAATGGCTGTAATAAAAAGAATTTATGTATACATACACACTTGTGTGTATATAAATGCATTTGGAATTAAAAAGTTCATAAATCCTTGTCAATCGTGCTGATTAAGCCCCATACTCTGACATTGGCAATGTTAACATTTTACAGAAAGAATTAAAATGCTAACGAAAGTTATTACTTTTAGTTTTTCTTTTGGTAGCAACTAAAGAATGGATTTAACTAGTTCAAAGGAAGTAATTCATACTTAGCTAATTTTCATTTTTTTAAGAAAGCATTTGTGTAGCACATTTTGCAATTTCCAAATGGACATTTTAATCTTGTAAATTGAAAATATAGTGTATTTCAGCAATGATTTATTTTCTAAATATTTACTGACAAGGCTTGATTCTGCAAGTTCTGGCACACAAGTAACTATCATTACTTGAGTAAACCTCTTAATATCAAAGGGGTTACTCATATGAGTAGTTTCTTGTAAGTGAATTTACTGAATCAGGCTCTAAAATAAAAAAAAAAATAAATTCAGTATGCATTCCATTTATTATTTCAGTGTATTTTTTCTCTTTTTTGCTCAAGAGGTTCACTTGTGAACAAATATTTGACATTAATTCTTTTCCAAGAGCTGACATTATTTAGTTTTGTCAGGCTACAACAATGGAAAATAACATTATATATATTGATCGTGTATAGTTCCTACATTTTTTCCCTTTTTTATTTGAAGTGACAATATATTCCTCATAAATTCACTATGCATTATCCATTTAATAAAGGAAAAATGTTCCTTTTGGAAGAAAATAAATGAGAGTTGGCAAGAGAAAATATCCTTGAATTGTCCTTAGGTGACACGCAACCATATATGGAGAGAAAGGGTTAGGTTACTTCATCTGTAAAGACCACCAAGGACCCCCGAAGAGAGGAAGGCATGCACAGAAGGATCTGAAGCAGAGCCAAGAGGAGTGACTTAATGCCATTACGCAACCTATGTAGATTAGAATGAATATGTATTAGATAGGTAGAATATGTATGAATTTATTGTATAAATATAATAAAGTAGCTGGCTTCTGTGTGCTTGATTTATGGAAAACCACCAAGCACCCAGGCTTGTGCAACCCTGAAATAAATTAGCAATATCTCTCCTGAGTGTGTGATTATTGACTCATTGCACACTGGGTGACGCATATGCTTTTTGGACAACATACCCATTCAAAAAGATGACAGAGAAATAAACTTGAATGTGCGAGCATTAAACATTTAAATTCTCTACTCCTTGGTCATTATACTGATGGGCATATTTTACTCCCTCTTCCACTATACTTTTGCTGATTTCACTTCATTTGCACAGCTTCGTTATACATATAGCCTTTGTTCTGATATAGAATATAGCAGAGTACAAAGCAAAACCTATATACAGAGGGGTTTTTTCTCTTTAAAATTGTTCCAGCCATTTGATATTAGGATTTAATTTATCAATATAATTCAACCTTAAACCAGATGTATGTTCTTGTTTATGAAATAATAATGGATTTACAATTATTTAAAAAAATGAAAAGCCAATGTCTAAACTACCTCCAAAAATCTTTTGATTTAGTAATACACTGAGGTTTTTTGTTGATATCTGTTTAAGCAAATATAGTAGCCATAGGTAACAGGTAAGAAGTACTATTATATTTATGACAAGTGAGATATCTGCTATATACCTATCTATACGGATCTTGATAAAGTGATATTATAAAATATATTTTTGAATTGCACATATAAGCTTCGATATGGACAGCTAACCTTCAATTTCAAGGGCATCTGCTTTCCTTGGATCTTAAAACAAAGAGACTTTATCATATTTGTTTTTCTTTTTCTTCTACTCCACCAAGTATATTTTTATGTTATGGAAATTTGAGGTTCGTTTATCCAGCTTTATAACATTGATTTCAGTGGATCTGTGTCGTGGTTTAGCCCCAGTCAGCAACCAAGCACCACGCAGCCGCTTGCTCTCTCCCCCCACAGTGGGACGGGGGAGAGAATCAGAAGAGTAAAAGTAAGGAAACTCATGGGATGAGATAAAGACAGTTTAATAGGGAAAGAAAAAGCCACGCGCACAAGCAAAGCAAAAAAAGGAATTAATTCATTACTTCCTATAGGCAGGCAGATGTTTAGCCATCTCCAGGAAAGCAGGGTTCCATTAAGCGTAACAGTTACTTGGGAAGACAAATGCCCTAACTCCGAACATTCCCCCCCCTTCCCCCAGCTTTATATACTGAGCATGATGTCATATGGTATGGAATATTCCTTTGGTCAGTTGGGATCAGCTGTCCCAGCTGTGTCTCCTCCCAGCTTCTCGTGCACCTGGCAGAGCATGGGAAGCTGCACAAGTCCTTGACTAGTGTAAGCACTACTTAGCAACAACTAACACATCTCCGCATTATCACTGCTGTTTCCAGCACAAATCCAAACCATAGCCCCATACTAGCTACTACAAAGAAATTCAACTCTATCCCAGCTGAAACCAGGACAATCTGCTAACCAGAGGGAATGTTTCAGAATCAGGTCCTTGGTTTCTATTCAAAAGTCTGCGATAGAGGGTTTAATGTAGCCCACTCAAAAGAGAATGGTAAACTCCCACTGACTGCAAAGGGAACACAAATGGATCCATGTTGACAGGCATAATTTCACACAATAAAAACATTTTCTTTGCTTTCAGCGTCTTTAGGATGCAAAAAGAAGAAAGAATTTGGCTGCTTCAGCTTTATCTTTCATGATACTACGTACCTTCAGTTCTGTGGAATTCCTACATGGGACATTACCCATTTGTTTAATTTCCGTCTTGTGGTAATATGGAATTAATCAAATACAACATCATTAAACTTCTTTCTAAACAAGAACGATTTTTAGTAGCTCTGAACTGATTGACCATGATCCAATACCGCCATTATCACCTTCCTCCAAGAAACTAGAAGACAAAAACTTATTTTCTTTCTGAAAGGATAATATCTCTCAAGCTAATGTTAAAGAATACAATCATGCCCTCATCTCCTTGTTTCAGAGCATCTCCTAGCAAAACTGTTTTACAACTCATTGATATGATGTCACATAGATAAAATAGCTCCATAATTTAGAAGAGGAAACATCTGCCTCCTTAAGATTACCTATAAGAATTTGCCTGCACCTATACAGGAGCTGCCACAATCACTTGGTTCAGTGCATACTTTTAAATAATATTATGCACTGTGTGGTGCTTTTAATTGCTATGAATTGTATGAAAATCTTTCATACGTGAGATAAAGCAGTTGTTTTCATTCTCATAACATATATTTTGCATGGGGCATAGTCCATAAAAACTGGCAGATACAATCTAGGAATATGGATTATTGGACTCTGGGTCTTCAGAACAGCAAGCAAACTACTGAATCTTCAGTGAGCTCTATAAATCTGTACCAAACCCCCACGTGTAGTCTGTCCAGAATTAGAATCTTGTTCTCTGTGGCAATAGTTTCATACAGGTTATAAAGGATATTTAGAAAATTTAGGCCTAAATGCTTTGTCTTGGTATGCATATTATTATACTAGGTTTTTAATGGCAATTTTTCTTTCCTGTAAGAAAAATTTCCTGACTTGGGAGAAGAGACCAACACCCACCTCACTACAACCTCCTTTCAGGTAGTTGTAGAGAGCGATAAGGCCTCCCCTCAGCCTCCTCTTCTCCAGACTAAACAACCCCAGCTCCCTCAGCCACTCCTCATAAGACTCGTTCTCCAGGCCCTTCACCAGCTTCATTGCCCTTCTCTGGACACGCTCCAGCAACTCAATGTCCTTCTTGTAGTGAGGGGCCCAAAACTGAACACAATATTCAAGGGATAGACTCATCAGTGCTGAGTACGAGGGGACAATCACTTCCCTACTCTTGCTGGCCACACTGTTCCTGATACAAGCCAGGATGCTGTTGGCCGCCTTGGCCACCTGGGCACACTGCTGGCTCATGTTCAGCTGGCTGTCGACCGACACCCCCAGGTCCTTCTCCGCCAGGCAGCTTTCCAGCCACTCTTCCCCAAGCCTGTAGCGTTGCATGGGATTGTTGTGACCAAAGTGCAGGACCCGGCACCTGGCCTTGTTGAACCTCATACAACTGACCTCGGCCCATCGATCCAGCCTGTCCAGATCCCACTGCAGAGCCTTCCTACCCTCAAGCAGATCAACACTCCCACCCAATTTGGTGTCATCTGCAAACTTACTGAGGGTGCACTCAACCCCCTCATCCAGATCATTGATAAAGCTATTAAACAAGACTGGCCCCAACACTGAGCCCTGGGGAGCACTGCTTGTGACCAGCTGCCAACCCTGTTCACCACAACCCTCTGGGCTCGGCCATCCAGACAGTTTTTTTACCCAGTGAAGAGTACACCCATCCAAGCCATGAGCCGCCAGCTTCTCTAGGAGGATGCTGTGGGAAATGGTGTCAAAGGCTTTGCTAAAGTCCCGGTAGACAACATCCACAGCCTTTCCCTCATCCACTAGGTGGGTCACCCTGTCATAGAAGGAGATCAGGTTGGTCAGGCAGGACCTGCCTTTCATGAACCCATGCTGACTGGGCCTGATCCCCTGGTTGTCCTGCACATGCAAGGTGAGCCCACTCAAGATGAACCGCTCCATAATCTTCCCCAGTACCGAGGTCAGGCTGACAGACCTGTAGTTCCCCAGATCCTCCTTCCGGCCATTCTTATAGATGGGTGTCACATCGGCAAGCCTCCAGTCATCTGGGACCTCCCCTGTTAACTAGGACTGCTGATAAATGACGGAGAGTGGCTTGGCAAGCTCCTCTACTAGATCCCTCAGTACTCTTGGGTGGATCCGATCTGGCCCCATAGACTTGTGAGTGTCCAGGTGGCGCAGCAGGTCATAAACTGCTTCCTCCTGGATTATGGGGGGTTTATTCTGCTCTCTGTCCCTGCCTTCCAGTTCAGGGGGCTGAATACCCTGGGGATAACTGTTCTGATTATTAAAGACTAAGGCAAAGAAGGCATTAAGTACCTCAGCCTTCTCCTCAACCTTGGTGGCAAGAATTAGAATTGCAATCAGAAATTTGTATTTGGTAATTATGGTGGGTTGACCTTGGCTGGCTGCCAGATGCCCACCCAACTGCTCTCTCACTCCCCCTCCTCAGCAGGACAGGGAGAGAAAATAAGATTAAAAGCTTGTGGGTCGAGATAAAGACAGGGAGATCACTTATCAGTTACCATCACTGGCAAAACAGACTCGATTTGGGGAAAATGAATTTAATTTATTGCCAATTAAAATTAGATTCAGGTAGTGAGAAACAAAGACAAAACTAAAAAAACCACCTTCCCCCACCCTTCTGCCCAGGTTCAACTCCACTCTTTCATTCTCAACTCTTCTACATCCTCCCCACCCTGAGCAGCTCAGAGGGGATGGGGAATGGGGGGTGCGGCCAGTTCATAACCCTTCGTCTCTGCTGCTCCTTAATCCTCACACTTTCCTCCTGCTCCAGCTTGGGGTCCTTCCCACAGGATACAGTCCTTCAGGGAAAGACTGCTCCAGCATGGGTCCCCCATGGGCCACAGTTCCTCCCAGAAAACCTGCTCCTGTGTGGGCTCCTCTCTATGAGCCACAGTTCCTGCTACCAAAGCCTTGCCGCTTAAACTCAATATATTAATGTTCAGCAATAAATTAGAGACTGATTTGACATCTGTAATTCATATGTAAATCCAAGGCAGCTGTTCTGAAATTAGTGGGGTTTCTTCAGTTTGATAGCACTGTTGCTAAAAACAGAATCTGATGGTCTATCTTTAGGTTACACATCCCTTTTTCTCCTCTGGGATGAAATGAATGATAGAATTCAGCTTTGCTGCATGGGGTCCTGAGTTTCTTATACATCCGCATGTAAACTGTGTAATCGTATTATCCAGCATGGTTGTCTTGTTGTTAGGTGTGTGGAACCTGACTTGGTCCTGGCGTACGAGTAAACAACCAGCTGGTGATGTGACAAAGAAATGTGCCCCAAGCTGTTTGATACCTGGGTGGCAGAGTATGTGGGAGGATTTGGGCAGGTGCCTGGGCCAGTTATCACCTCCAATAGCCTGGGATTTTATGCCTGAACAGGTATAGAATACTGTTGAATTGGTGCGCCACTTGACAGAAGGGTGATTTGCTTACCCCTATGAGACCCAGCAACTCCTAGCATTGCTTTGGGACTTGGCCTATGCCCATTAAGACTCTCTCCAGCACCATCAGAGGAGCAGGGGAAGGAGGTCCTCTGCATCTGAAGACAGCGTGGCTGAGACAGAGACCCAAACCCCACAGTAATTTCCCCAGTAGTCAAAACAAAACAATGGGTTGCAGAGGTTGATGGGTCCATACAATCTGTTAGTAAGGGACGACGAGGAGGAGGAACCCCAGGTGCACGCTGCATGGCACCCTATGGTTCCACCCATGTGACCAGGAGGAGAATATGTGGAAGTGGGACGGTGCGTCCACCTCAAAGCTATAAGCCTGCATACATGAACTGTGGGGGAAGACATCTGCTAAGGCTGCCACCCGAGTTGCTACTGAGACATTGGAAGGCAAGCAGCAATCCCCAAGATGTAGAAGAAGGTCTGAGAATGCCTCTCCTCCTGACCTCAGTGATGGGACTTCTGGTCTGATACTGCAGGATTCAGATAGCAAATACTCTGACCAGGAAGAAAGGAAAGGAACAATAGGATTTCCTGGACTCTCTGGATTCGATGGTCTGGCACATCAGATCCACGGGAGTATAAGGCTCTAGTGGACACTGGTACACAGTATACCCTAATGCCATCAAGGTACAAGGGAGCAGAACCCATCTGGGTTTTGGGAGTGGCAAGGGGATCCCAGCAGTTGTCTCTGTTGGAGGCTGAGGTGAGCCTAACAGGTGACAAGTGGCAGAAGCATCCTAGTGTGACCAGCCCAGAGGCCCTGTGTATCCTTGGCATAGACTACCTCAGGAGAGGGTACTTTAAGGACCCAAAGGGGTACAGCCACCATAGGGTCCCTGGGGCTCAGGTTGAGGATATCACTAGGAAACTTCCTAGCCTGGTATGACCCTCAGACTATTACCCATTATTGCTCTTCCGTGTGGGTGGCAATGAAGCTGCAACACATAGTCCAAGGGCAATCAAAAGACACTTCAGGGCTTTGGGACAGTTGGTAAGGGAATCTGGAGCACAGGTTATTTTTCCCTCTCTCCTTCCAGTTGTGGGCAGTGGCACTGGAAGAAAAAGACAGACCCAGTCTATTAATACATGGCTCCATGGCTGGTGTCACCGCCACAATTTGGGTTTTTTCGATGGCCTACATGGTACCAGGCCTGCTGGCATCAGATGGATTCACCTTTCTCAAAGGGGGAAGAGGGTCTTTGCTCAAGAGCTAGTGGGGCTCATTGACAGAGCTTTAAACTAGACTTGAAGGGGGAAGGGGATAATATCGGGTTTTCCCGTGACAAGCTGTGGGATGACATGCCAAGGTTAGAGGGACAGGGTGCTAGCGAGGGTCCTCAGCCTGTTGCTCTGAGACGTGCGGGGTACACTACAGCACACTTGTAGTTTTACAGATAGGAGCCAGGGGCATCTGAGGTAATAGGAGCCAACAGGGAAACACCAGTGAAATACCTCAAAGGAATTAAGGCGTGTTCCTCTAAGAAGGTGACACGGCCAACAGCCCAGCTTAAGTGCCTCTACACCAACACAGGCAGCATGGGCAACAAACAGGAGGAGCTGGAAGCCACTGTGCTGCTAGAAAGCTATTACCTAGTTGCCATTACTGAAACTTGGTGGGATGAATCCCGTGACTGGAATGTGGCTATCAATGGCTACAGACTGTTCAGAAGGGAGAGGCAAGGAAGGAGGGGCAGAGGGGTTGCCCTCTACATCAAGAAATGAATAGATCGTGAAGAGCTGTCTCTGAAGAGTAGCCACGAGCAGGTTGAAAGTTTATGGGTAAGAATTAGAGACTGAGGCAACAAAGGGAACCTTGTGATTGGTGTCTACTACAGGCCACCTGAACAAGGGGAGCCTATTGACAAAACCTTACTCCAGCTACAGGAGGCATTGTGCTTGCGGGCTCTCATCCTGCTGGGGGACTTCAACCACCCTGACATCTGCTGGAAAAGTAGCATGGTGAGCTGTAGGCAATCCAGGAGACTCCTGGAGTGCATCGAGGATAATTTATTAAGCCAGGTAACAGACAGCACTGCCAGAGGGGCTGCAATACTGGACCTGTTGGTCACCAATGCAAGTGGTGATGTCAAGCCTGGGCTGCAGTGATCGCACACTGGTGGAGTTCGCAGTCCTGAGGGTTATGGGTCAGGCGAAGAGCAAAGTCAGGACCCCGAATTTTAGGTAAGAAAACTCCCAGCTGGTCAAGGAGTTAGTCAATAGGACCCCCTGGGAAACAGTCCTCAGGGACAAGGGAGCAGAACAGAGCTGGCAGATCTTTAAGGATACTTTCCATAGAGCACAAGAGCTCTTGATCCCCAGGTGTAAGAAATTGGGAAAGGAAGGCAAGAGACCAGCATGGCTGAGTCAAGACCCGCTGGTCAAACTAAAAGGCAAGAAGGAATGGCACAGGCACAGAATATACAGATCTCATTTATCATTCCCCTAGTCCATGGACCACCCCTGTAAAATGCCTGTGAAATGTCCACTGAGTTAATTTAGTCCATGACTTTGGGTTCCATGTATTGTATGAGTCTTTCAGAGAGATGGTGTGTGTGGTGTTGGATTGTTGCATGCTGAAGTCAGTCCTCGTTCCATCACCGCTGCACTGTTAGTCCTTGTTCTATTGCTTGGTTCAATGAAAGTTGATTTTTTTATTAATTTGGGAGATTCCCACCATGATACCATTGATATGGCATATAGCAACCATAGTAGTGATGACATACAACATTATATGGCAATTAACACCGTACAATTCAGTTCATTGGCTGTTTTCACCCAAAATCAAATCCCCTTGAGGTACAAAGCGGACTCCTCCATCCTCCTGCATCACCCACCAAGTACACCCAGGTCCTCAAGCAACAGCAATCCCACGAATGGGTTTGCCTTTGCCCGAGGCAGGAAGAACCCAGACTGTTTTCCCCAGCATGTGTTTTACGTGCACTACAGGGACTCTATCCCCTTCCACAGTACGTAAGGGTTCTGACTGGGCAGGGCCAGCTCGATTGGCAGATCTCCTAGTGTTGACTAACCAGGTGGCTTTTGCTAAATGTGTAGCCCAGTGCTTGAATGGTCCACCCACCATTGCTCTCAGCGTAGTCTTTAATGGTCCATTGTATCTTTCGATTTTCCCAGAGGCTGGTGCATGATAGGGGATGTGATACACCCACTCAATGCCCTGCTCTTTGGCCCAGCTGTCTATGAGGTTGTTTCGGAAATGAGTCCCGTTGTCTGACTCGATTCTCTCTGGGGCGCCATGTTGCCACAGGACTTGTTTTTCCAGGACCAGGATAGTGTTCCAGGCGGTGGCATGGGGCACGGGATATGTTTCCAGCCAGCCGGTGGCTGTTTCCACCATTGTCAGCACATGGCACTTGCCTTGGCACATTTGTGGGAGCGTGATATAGTCAGTCTGCCAAGCCTGCCCATATTTATATTTCAGCCATTGTCCCCCATACCACAGAGGCTTAACTCGCTTCGCATGTTCGATTGCAGCGCATGTTTCACATTCATGGATAACCTGTGCAGTAGCGTACATAGTCAAGTCCATCCTTCGATCACGAGCCCACCTGTATGTTGCATCTCTCCCTTGATGGCCTGAGGTGTCATGGGCCCACCGAGCTAGAAATAGGTCACTGTATATGTTGCCAGTCCAGATCCACCTCAGCCACTTGGCAGCCTGATCCACCTGCTGGTTGTTTCGATGTTCTTCAGTGGCCCGACTCTTGGGGGAGCGAGCATCCACGTGATGCACTTTGAGAACCAGGTTCTCTACCCGGGCAGCAATATCTTGCCACAATGCGGCTGCCCGGATGGGTTTGCCTCTGCGCTGCCAGTTGCTTTGCTTCCATTGCTGCAGCCAGCCCCACAGGGCATTCGGGACCATCCAGGAGTCAGTATAGAGACAGAGCACTGGCCACTTTTCCCAGTCAGCAATGTCTAAGGCCAGCTGGATGGCCTTTACTTCTGCAAACTGGCTCGAGTCGCCTTCTCCTTCAGCAGTTTCTGCTACTTGTCGTGCAGGACTCCATACAGCAGCCTTCCATCTCCGGTGCTTTCCCAGAAGGCAACAGGACCCATCAGTGAACAAGGCATGTTGCTTCTCATTTTCTGGCAGTTTGTTATACAGTGGGGCTTCTTCAGCACGTGTCACCTCCTCCTCTGGTGATATTCCAAAGTCTTTGCCTTCCGGCCAGTCCATAATCACTTACAAGATTCCTGGGAGACTGGGGTTTCCTACTCGAGCCCGCTGGGTGATCAGTGCAACCCATTTACTCCATGTAGCATCAGTTGCGTGGTGTGTAGAGGGGACGTTCCCTCTGAACATCCAGCCCAGCACTGGCAGTCGGGGTGCCAGGAGCAACTGTGCCTCAGTACCAACCACTTCTGAAGCAGCTCGAACCCCTTCATATGCTGCCAATATCTCTTTTTCAGTTGGAGTATAGCGGGCTTTGGACCCTCTGTATCCCCAACTCCAAAACCCCAGGGGTCGACCTCAGGTCTCCTCTGGTGCTTTCTGCCAGAGGCTCCAGGTATGGCCATTCTCCCCGGCTGCAGTGTAGAGCACATTCTTTACACCTTGTCCTGCCCGGACTGGCCCACGGGCTACTGCATGAACTATCTCCTGTTTAATCTGTTCAAAGGCCTGTTGTAGCTCAGGGCCCCATTTGAAATCGTTCTTCTTCCGCGTCACTAGATAGAGAGGGCTTACGATCAGACTGTAATTTGGAATATGCATTCTCCAAAAACCCACAACGCCCAAGAAAGCTTGTGTTTCCTTTTTGCTAGTTGGTGGAGACATGGCTGCTATTTTGTTCATCACATCCATTCGAATCTCACGACGACCATCTTGCCATTTGATACCTAAGAACTGGATCTCTTGTGCGGGTCCCTTCACCTTATTTTGTTTTATGGCAAAACCAGCTTTCAGAAGGATTTGGACTATTTTCTTCCCTTTCTCAAAAACTTCTTCCGCTGTGTTGCCCCACACAATGATGTCATCAATGTATTGTAGGTGTTCAGGAGCTCCACCTTGTTCCAATGCATTATGGATCAGTCCATGGCAAATGGTAGGGCTGTGTTTCCACCCGTGGGGCATTCGATTCCAGGTGTACTGGACACTCCTCCGAGTGAAAGCAAACTGTGGCCTGCACTCTGCTGCCAGAGGGATTGAGAAGAATGCATTAGCAATATCAATTGTGGCATACTACTTGGCCGCCTTTGACTCAAGTTCGAATTGAAGTTCTAGCATGTCTGGCACAGCAGCACTCAGTGGCGGAGTGACCTCGTTCAGGCCACGATAGTCTACTGTTAGCCTCCACTCTCCATTAGACTTCCAGACTGGCCATATGGGACTGTTAAAGGGTGAGTGGGTCTTGCTGATGACTCCTTGGCTCTCCAGTCAACGAATGAGCTCATGGATGGGAATCAGGGAGTCTCGGTTGGTGCAATATTGCCGCCGGTACATTGTTGTGGTGGCGATCGGCACCTGTTGTTCTCCTTTGACCCTCAGCTGCCCCACAACAGAAGGGTCCTTTGAGAGGCCAGGCAAGGTAGACAGCTGTTTACTTTCCTCCGTCTCCAAGGCAGCTACACCAAAAGCCCACTTGTAGCCTTTTGGGTCCTTGAAATACCCTCTCCTGAGGCAGTCTATGCCAAGGATGCACGGAGCCTCTGGGCCAGTCACAACGGGGTGCTTTTGCCACTCATTCCCAGTGAGGCTCACTTCGGCCTCCAATACAGTTAGCTCTTGGGATCCCCCTGTCACTCCAGCAATACTGATGGGTTCTGCCCCTGTACAGTTTGATGGCATTAGGGTGCACCGTGCACCGGTGTCCACTAAAGCTCTGTACTCCTGCGGGTCGGATGTGCCAGGCCATCGGATCCACACAGTCCAGTAAACCCGGTTATCCCTTTCCTCCACCTGGCTGGAGGCAGGGCCCCTATATTCCTGATCACTGTATTCATCACTCACTTCTTGTAAATACGAATCACAAGTGTCTCTGTTAAGATCAGAAGGAAAATCAGTACTTCTGCTCCTCTGCCTGGGGAATTGCTTACGGGAAACTGGAGCAGCAGCTTTCCTGGAGAAACTCCCCTGAGTAATTGTTTTCCCTTGCAGCTCACGTACCTGTGCCTCTAGGGTCGAGGTAGGGTTTCCACCTCACTTCTTCGTGGTCACGCAGGTAAAACCATAGGGTGCCCCGTCATGTGTATCCCTTCTCTTGAGCCAAGGGACGCTTACTCCTAATGGCTGAGGTACTGGTCCGTACCGGTGGGTAGTAGGACCTATCTTCTTTGAGTTGCTGGACCTCCCGGGACAGTTTCTCCACAGCTGAGACGAGCAAGGAAGAGAGATTTGCTTCGTACTCCGGGAGTTTATCCATCAACTCCTCCACCGTTGGTGCCTCGTCATCTTTCCAGGACATCACTGCCAATGAGTTCCCACGCATCGATGGTGCGCTCCGTACAAACTTCCGCCACATGGGTCGTGTGCACTCGGCTTCGTCTGGATCTTTGGAGGACCGTTGATCGTCCAGGTCACCATAAACCACCTCAAGCACAGCTAGTTCCCTCAGGTACTGGATACCTGGTCTCTAAGTGCAACAATACAGTCAAGAAAAACATTGCTTCATAACAGAGCAGCTTGTGCCTTTTTTGGCTGCATATTCTTATATGCTTACATTTTATCAGTGGTGACTGGCTTTGCTTTGCTTTATGTTTTCTGTTTTGTAAATGCCAGCGATAGTCTGTTTAGAATGCTGAACATGTTGTTAGCAACATCACTAATAAGTGAATATTCCCTGATGCTTATTAGCAGGGTCTAGCAACGTGGTGAAATTGTCAGTTAAATGCTTGGCGTCTGAACAGAGGAAATGACAGGCAATGCCACAGATCCAGCTGCAGTGCATGTCTCCACTGCAGATGGAATCATTGAAATGATGAAACCAGTTTAGGTTCAAGGTCATGACTGACATTCATCTGTCTATATGTCTTCCCTACATTGACACATTCAAGGGAATAAGACAGGACAACCAGAACAGTGATAAAGTTGCTGTAGTGGACTCATGTGATGGCAACGAAGAGACCTACCACCTCAAGAGTTTGCATGGCTATAGTGCACTGCACAGGCAGTGGAAGCAGGGACAGGTATCCTGGGAAGAGTATAGGGACGTTGCCCAGTTGTGTAGGGATGGGGTCAGGAAGGCCAAGGCACAGCTGGAGCTGAACTTGGCAAGGGACGCAAAGAATAAGAAGGGGTTCTATAGGTATGTCAGCCATAAGTCCCTCCCACTGTAAGAGAAGATCAGGTTAGAGACCACCTGAGGAACCTGAACATACATAATTCCATGGGACCTGATGAGACGCTTCCCAGAGACCTAAGGGAATTGGCTGATGTAGTTGCTAAGCCACTCTCCATGATATTTCAAAAATCATGGCAGTCAGGTGAAGTCCCTGGGGACTGGAAGAAGGGAAACATTGCACCCATTTTTAAAAAGGGTAGAAAGGAGGACCCTGGGAACTACCAACCTGTCAGCCTCACCTCTGTGCCTGGGAAGATCATGGAATAGATCCTCCTAGAAGCTATGCTAAAGCACATGGAGGACAGGGAGGTGATTTGAGACAGCCAGCATGGTTTCACCAAGGGCAAGTCTTGCTTGACGAACCTAGTGGCGTTCTATGATGGAGTGACTACATCAGTGGAAAAGGGAAGAGCAACGGATGTCATCCAGCTGGACTTCTGTGAGGCCTTTGACATGGTCCCCCACAGCATCCTTCTCTCTAAACTGGGGAGATACAGATTTGATGTGTGGACTGTTCGGTGGATGAGGACTTGGCTGGATGGTCACATCCAGAGCGTAGTGGTCAACGGCTCAATATCCGGATGGAGACCGGTGACGCGTGGTGTCCCTCAGGGGTCCATATTGGGACCAGTACTGTTTAATAGCTTCATCGGTGAGATAGACAGTGGGATTGAGTGCACCCTCAACAGGTTTGCAGATGACACCAAGCTGAGTGGTGCAGTTGACACGCCAGAAGGACGGGATGTCATCCAAAGAGACCCGGACAAACTGGAGAGGTGGGCCTGTGAGAATCACATGAGGTTCAACAAGGCCAAATGCAAGGTCCTGCACTTGGGTCAGGGCAACCCCCATTATCAGTACAGGCTGGGGGGTGAAGGGATTGAGAGCAGCCCTGGGAAGAAGGACTTGGGGGTACTGATTCATGAAAACCTGGACATGAGCCAACAATGTGTGCTCACAGCCCAGAAAGCCAATCATATCCTGGGCTGCATCAAAAGAAGTGTGGCCAGCAGGTCGAGGGAGGTGATTCTGCCCCTCTACTCTGCTCTGGTGAGACCCTACCTGGAGTACTGCATCCAGCTCTGGAGTCCTCAGCACAAGAAGGACATGGACCTGTTAGAGCAGGTCCAGAGAGGGCCACAAAAATGATCAGGGGGATGGAGCACCTCTCCTACAAGGACAGGCTGAGAGAGTTGGTGTTGTTCAGCTTGGAGAAGAGAGGGCTTCTGGGAGACCTGACTGCAGCCTTTCAATACTTAAAGGGGGCTTATAAGAAAGATGGAGAGAGACATTTTACCAGGGCCTGTAGAGATAGGACAAGGGGTAATGGTTTCAAACTAAAAGGAGGTATATTTAGATTGGATATAAGAAAGAAATTTTTTATGATGAGGTTGGTGAAACACTGGAACAGATTGCCCAGAGAAGTTGTGGATGCCCCATCCCTGGAAGCATTCAAGGTCAGGTTGGACGGGGCTTTGAGCAACCTGATCAAGTTGAAGATGTCCCTGCTCATTGCAGTGGTGGTTGGACTAGACGGCCTTTAAAGGTCCCTTCCAACCCAAACTATTCTATGATTTCCAACCTTTTAAAATCTTGACTGTACATGATTCTCTTTTAATAAAACTTTTGGTATATTGACTTACTGCAAAACTTCCAATCTTAAAATTTTCTAAGGTCTTCATGCAAGCAGAAGGGCTTGTTTTTCTCTCTCTGCCATATATACTCATATGCATACCACATTATTTCTGTAAAATGATAACAAAAGAAGTCCCTCTTCAAGTAACATGCAGACCTTGGAAGGATTATAGCAATTATAACTAAGTAATTAATTAAAACGGAAAAGAGTTTATGATGTGAAAAAGTACATAAAGCAGTGATTTTGTGTTAATGCTGATATTTATTTTATTATTTGTTTTCATCTTGGTTTTCATTCCCTTCAGAACAGGAGAGGGCATTTCATTATAGGGCTCTTCCCTTTTATAAATAAATGCAAAAGCAGTAAGTGGTAGGTTGTATCCGCCAGAGAGAGTAGACTTCTGCTCTATCCATGCAGTAGGTTATTCTGTTTACGTAATCTCCAGAGAGATCAGAACTTTGCTCAAGACCCTTACTTTCCAAGAAAGTAGTCTTATTCGGGATGAGTTCAGTTGTTCTCTGTTTGTGTGCTGTCCTGGTTTCAGCTGGGATAGAGTTGATTTTCTTCGTAGTAGCTAGTATGGGGCTATGGTTTGGATTTGTGCTGGAAACAGCAGTGATAATGCGGAGATGTGTTAGTTGTTGCTAAGTAGTGCTTACACTAGTCAAGGACTTGTGCAGCTTCCCATGCTCTGCCAGGTGCACAAGAAGCTGGGAGGAGACACAGCTGGGACAGCTGATCCCAACTGACCAAAGGAATATTCCATACCATATGACATCATGCTCAGTATATAAAGCTGGGGGAAGAAGAAGGAAGGGGGGGGGGAATGTTCGGAGTGAAGGCATTTGTCTTCCCAAGTAACTGTTACGCTTAATGGAACCCTGCTTTCCTGGAGATGGCCGAACACCTGCCTGCCCATGGGAAGCAGTGAATGAATTCCTTGCTTTGCTTTGCTTTGCTTTGCTTCCACGCGCAGCTTTTTCTTTCCCTATTAAACTGTCTTTATCTCAACCCATGAGTTTCCTTACTTTTACTCTTCCGATTCTCTCCCCCATCCCACTGTGGGGGGGAGAGAGCGAGTGGCTGCATAGTGCTTAGTTGCTGACTGGGGCTAAACCACAACATGTGCCTATATCACAAAGTCACCACCACTCTCTGACTTATTTAGCAGACTCAGAAAAGATGTCAGAAAGAATGAGTTAGATTAAACTGGCTTGGATTCAGCCGACCTGAATTTCACCAAAGTCCCTGTGTCTGTCACTGGCTGCCCATAGGTTTTTCTCTGTCCCAGTTGGCAACTAAACACCACGCAGCTGCTCGCTCACTCCCCCCACCCCTGTGGGATGGGGGAAAGAATCGGAAGAGCAAAAGCAAGATAACTCATGGGTTGAGATGAGAACAGTTTAATAATTAAAATAAAGTAATAATGGTAACGATAGTAATAATAACAATTGTGATAATAATAATAATGATAATATAATGTTGTGGTTTAGCCAGCAACTCAGCCCCACACAGCCACTCGCTCACTCCCCCACCGGCAGGATGGGGGAGAGAATCAGAAGGGTAAAAACGAGAAAGCTCGTGGGTTGAGATAAGAACAGTTTAATAATTAAAATAAAACAATAATAACAACAATAATAATGCAATGAAAAGGAAGATAACGAGAGAGAGAGAGAGATAGACATGGGGGGCGGGGGGGGCAAAACCCCACCCATCGACCCAATACCACCAATCCCTAAGCCACAACCACCTACCCCACCCTACGCCAACTCCCCCGGTTAATATAGTGGTCATGGCATCACATGGTATGGACTATCACATTGGCCAGTTTGGGTCAGCAGTCTTGGCTGTGGCCCCTCCCCTCCAGGCCTCTTGCCCATGTGGCAGAGCATGGGAAGTTGGAGAGATCCCTAACTACTATAGGCCCTACTTAGCGACACTTAGCCACTACTTAACAACAACTAAAGCATCAATGTGCCATCGGCACTTTACCAGCTACAGCGAAGAGAATTAACTCTATCCCAGCCAAAATCACAGAGAGAAATGAAGCCCGGAAAAAAAAAAAAAAGGAAAAAAAAACTACAAGCGATGCAACCACTCACCACCTGCTGACCAACGTTGCCGGTCCCCTAGCCGCAACCGCTGCCTGCCCCCGGCCACCTCCCCCCAATTAATATACTGGGCATGACGTCATATGATATGGAATATCCTTTTGGCCAGTTTGGATCCGCTCTCTTAGCTGTGCTCCCTCCCCTCCCGGCTTCTTGTGCACCTGGCAGAGCATGGGAAGCTGGAAAAGTCCTTGACTAGTATAAGCTCTACCCAGCAACAACCAAAACATCGGTGTGTTATCAACACCGTTTTCATACTAAGTCCAAAACACAGCACTATACTAGCTACAGTGAAGAAAACCAACTCTATCCCAGCTAAAATAATGACATAGGGAAAGTCAGAACCTGCTCTGCATACCAGGAATGGACTATTCTTGGGTGAGGGCACTCTTCACTCCTGTTCAAGATGTGCCACTTTGCTAAGAAATATTCAAGATTCAGTAGACCAGAGAGAACAAAAAATTTAGAAGGAACACCAGCAGATAAAATACCTATAGGTATTTTAACAAAAGAATCTCTATACTAGTGCTATCACACTTCTTCAGAAGATGAACAAATACCACAACAAATGCCGCTACCTTTTTGATTCAAGTCAGCCCAACTGAACAAAATTTGTCCTATCCAAACTATTTTGCAGGGCTAAGGCAAATGATACTGTTGATTAGCTTGTTGATTCTTACTGTATCCCCAAGAGTTAAGAGCACACCACATTGTAATTTATATGAAAGTTCATGAAAACTCTCCTGAGTAGCAGTGGTATAGCACTTGGCCTGGTTTTAGCTGGGATAGAGTTAAATTTCTTCGTAGTAGCTAGTATGGGGCTGTGTTTTGGATTTTTGCTGGAAACAGTGGTGACAATGCGGAGGTGTTTTAGTTGTTGCTAAGTAGCACTTACACTGGTCAAGGACTTTTTCAGCTCCCTGTGCTCTGCCGGGTGCACAAGAAACTGGGAGGGGACACAGCCAGGACAGCTGACCCAAACTGACCAACGGGATATTCCATACCATATGATGTCATGCTCAGTATATAAAGCTGGGGGAAGAAGGAGGAAGGGGGGGACGTTTGGAGTGATGGTGTTTGTCTTCCCAAGTCACCATTAGGCGTGATGGAGCCCTGCTTTCCTGGAGATGGCTAAACATCTGCCTGCCTATAGGAAGTAATGAATTAATTCCTTTTTTTGCTTTGCTTGTGCGCGCAGCTTTTTCTTTCCCTATTAAACTGTCTTTATCTCAACCCATGAGTTTCCTTACTTTTACTCTTCTGATTCTCTCCCCCGTCCCACTGTGGGGGGAGTGAGCAAGCGGCTGCGTGGTGCTTGGTTGCTGACTGGGGCTAAACCACGACACACTGCAAGGTAATTTGCACTCCTATATATAGCCTGTACTTAAATTCACTACTCTTCAGGAAACTAAATTATTATAGGAGACTTACTTTTGCCATGTTCTAGATGTGCTTCAGTTTCCATTGGTTTTAGCTTGTACCATAAAAGATCAGTAATTGAGTTATGCATATTTAAACGCGGTGTAACCGCCAGCCCGGTCAGTCGGCAACGATAAGTTCCGTGGCTGGGCGCTAGATCGGGGCGGACAAAGGGGTTTCCGGAGCCATGGAAGCCCGAGGAAGCGCAGAGCGGCCCGCCAGGTCCCCGCAGCTCTCGCGAGTGAGGCTGACGCGGCCTGGACGTTGCCACGAGCAACCGCTGGAGATTTAAAGGGCCCCTAGGGAGCGCGGCGACCACGGTGTGGCGCGGTAGTTTGCGCAGGCAGAGTGAGCAGGGAGGGTGCTGCATCCCGCTTGTAGGCCCACAGCCCAGGGAAGTTGTCTAGGTCTCTGCCAGGATGGTGGGCACTTGCCGCAGAGCTAAAACCAGTGTTCCCACGGTGAAAGCCCCAGAGAGGTCTGATGCATCCACTCAGATGGAACTGGTAAGGAAGGAGGCTTCAGTACAGGCGGTAGGTTGCAACAAGTGCCCTGACACTTCTCCTGTTGTGAAGGTCAGTACCTGCACAAGGTGTGCACAGGTTGATGACCTGTTGCACCAGGTGGCTGAGTTGCAGGAAACAGTTAGAAGGCTGCGTAGTATTAGTAGAACTGAGGCAGAGATAAATAGGTGGTTTCAGAACCACGCTTCTGTAGCAGACACCACTGAGAAGGAGGCACCTTGGACCCTGGTGACCCGCAAAAGCAGGGCTCTGCTTCAGCCCCCACCTTGCAGTATCACCACCACCAACAGATCTGAAGCTTTAGCGGCTGCAGACACCCACGAGCAAGGTCTGCAAGGTGCAACTGTACCAGCAGCACAGAGTGGATACAGTAAAAAGAAGAGACGAGTGCTCGTAGTGGGTGACTCTCTATTAAAAGGCACTGAGGCACCCATCTGCCGACCTGACAGGGAGTCACGAGAGGTTTTCTCCCTTCCAGGAGCTAAGATCCGAGACATCACTGAGAGGGTGCCACAACTTATCAGGAGCACTGATTACTATCCTCTGCTGCTCTTCCATGTGGGCACAAATGATGCTGCAATGCTAATGCCATCACATACAATGAGGGAATAAGACAGGACAACCAGAGCAGTGATAAAGTTGCCGTAGCGGACTCATGCGATGGCAACAAAGAGACCAACCACCTCAAGACTTTGCATGGCTATAGTGGGTCCTCATGCACCCCTCTGGGGAAACCTGTATGCTCAAGCACCTTTCTGAAATTCCTGTACACCAATGCACACAGCATGGGGAATAAACAGGAGGAACTAGAGGTCTGTGTGCAGTCGCAGGGCCATGATCTGATTGCAATCACAGAGACATGGTAGGATAGCTCGCATGACTGGAATGTGGTCATGGATGGCTACAGGCTTTTCAGGAAAGACAGACCAGCAAGGCGAGGTGGGGGAGTTGCTCTTTATGTGAGGGAGCAACTGGAATGCATCGAGTTCTGCCTAGGAGTGGAAGGAGAGCAAGTTGAGAGCTTGTGGGCAAAAATTAAAGGACAGCCAAATATGGGTGACACTGTTGTGGGCGTTTACTGCAGGCCACCTGATCAAGAAGAGGAAGTTGATGAAGCCTTCTACAGACAGCTGGAAGTAACCTCACAATCGCAGGCCCTGGTTCTCATGGGGGACTTCAACCACCCTGATATTTGCTGGAAAAGCAACATGGCAAGGCATGCACGATCCAGAAGGCTCCTGCAGAGCATCGGGGACAACTTTTTGATGGAAGTGGTGGAGGAACCAACGAGGTGAGATGTGCTGCTCGACCTTATCCTAACAAACAAGGAAGGGCTGGTTGAGGATGTGAGAGTTGGGGGTACCCTTGGCTGCAGTGACCATGACATGGTCGAGTTCAGGATACTGTGTGGTAGAAGCAGGGCAACAAGTCGGATTACAACCTTGGACTTCAAGAGGGCCAACTTTGGCCTCTTCAAAGACCTGCTTGGAGGAATCCCATGGGCTAGGGCTCTAGAAGGCAAGGGGGTCCAAGAGAGCTGGACGGTATTCAAGGACCACTTCCTCCGAGCTCAAGATCGGTGCATCTCTGGGAGGAAGAAGTCAGACAGAGGAGACCCGCATGGATGAGCAAGGAGCTTCTAGAGAAACTCAAATGGAAGAAGGAGTTTCGCAGTATGTGGAAAAAGGGACTGGCCACTTGGGAGGAATATAGGAATCTTGTCAGGGTATGCAGAGGTGCGACAAGGAAGGCCAAGGCCCACTTGGAACAAAATCTGGCGAGGGATGTCAAGGATAACAAGAAGGGTTTCTTTAAATACATCAGCAGTAAAAGGAAGACCGGGGATACAGTGGGCCCACTGCTGAACAAGGAAGGGGCCCTGGTGATGCAGGATGCAGAGAAGGCGGAGTTACTGAGTGCCTTCTTTGCTTTGGTCTTTACTGCTAAGGCATCCCAGCCCCCAGAGGAGAGAGAAAAAAACTGGAGAAAGGAGGACTTCCCCTTGGTTGAGGAGGATTGGGTCAGAGATCATTTAGGCAAACTGGATCCTTGCAAATCCATGGGCCCCGATGGGATGCACCCGTGAGTGCTGAGGGAGCTGGTGGATGTTCTTGCTGAACCACTCTCCATCATCTTTGAAAGGTCGTGGAGGACAGGAGAGATGCCCGAGGACTGGAGGAAAGCAAATGTCACTCCAATCTTCAAAAAGGGCAAGAAAGGAGGCCCTGGGAAACTATAGGTCACTCAGCCTCACCTCCATCCCCGGAAAGGTGATGGAGCAGTTCATCCTGGGAGTCATCTCCAGGCATGTAGAGGACAAGAAGGTTATCAGGAATAGTCAACATGAATTCACCAAGGGAAGATCATGCTTGACCAACCTGATAGCCTTCCATGATGGCGTGACTGGCTGGGTCGACGAAGGGAGAGCAGTGGATGTTGTCTATCTCGACTTCAGTAAGGCATTCGAGACTGTCTCCCATAACATCCTCATAGACAAGCTAAGGAAGTGTGGGTTGGATGAGTTGACAGTGAGATGGATAGAGAACCAGCTTAACAACACAACTCAGAGGGCCATGATCAACTGGGCAGAGTCTGGCTGGAAGCCCGTAACTAGCAGTGTTCCCCAGGGGTCTGTGCTGGCTCCAGTCCTGTTTAATATATTCATCAATGATCTGGACGAAGGGATAGAGTGTAACCTCAGCAAGTTCGCTGATGATCCCAAGATGGGAGGAGCGGCTGATACGCCGGAAGGCTGTGCTGCCATCCAGCGAGACTTGGACAGGCTGGAGAGCTGGGCCGAGGAGAACCTGATGACATTCAACAAAAGCAAGTGCAAGGTCCTGCACCTGGGGAGGAACAACCCCATGCACTAGTACAGGTTGGGGGCTGACCTACTGGAAAGCGGCTCTGTTGAGACAGACCTTGGAGTGCTGGTGGAGAGCAAGCTGGCCATGAGCCAGCAATGTGACCTTGTGGCCAAGAAAGCCAATGGTATCCTGGGGTGCATAAAAAGGAGTGTGGCCAGCAGGCCGAGGGAGGTTATCCTCCCCCTCTACTCCGCCCTAGTGAGACCACATTTGGAGTACTGTGTCCAGTTCTGGCCCCCCCAGTTCAAGAAGGGCATGGAACTGCTTGAGCAAGTCCAGCGGAGAGCTACGAAGATGATCAGGGGTCTGGAGCATCTCCCTTGTGAGGAAAGGCTGAGAGACCTGGGTTTGTTCAGCCTGGAGAAGAGAAGACTGAGGGGGGATTTCATCAATACCTATAAATATCTAAAGGGTGGGTGTCAGGGCGATGGGACTAAACTCTTTTCAGTAGTGCCCAATGACAGGACAAGGGGCAATGGGCACAAGTTGGAACACGGGAAGTTCCACCTAAACATGAGAAGAAAACTTCTTTACTGTGAGGGTGGCAGAGCAGCGGAACAGGCTGCCCAGAGAGGCTGTGAAGTCTCCTTCCCTGGAGACATTCAAAACCCGCCTGGACGCAGTCCTGTGCCCCCTGCTCTAGGTCTATCTGCTCAATCAGGGGGGTTGGACGAGATGGTCTCCAGAGGTCCCCTCCGACCCCTACCATTCTGTGATTCTGTGATTTAACAAAAATCTAAGATGAGTAATAGAATCAAAATCAGTGTGAGATCTCATTAATGCTTTCATGGAGTAAGAGTGGTGCTACAATTAAAAGTACTGAAGAGATTAAATATTTTGTTACATTTTAAATGAATAAAATATTGTTTAAATTAAGTACTCTCTTTGTAAGAGCTTGACGGGACATTTGCACCTGAAAGCAATGTAAGCATTCATTTTACTTCTGGAATTAGAAACCACTAGAAATTAGAGAAGGATGTGCATACATATGTATATAAATATATATATCATTATGTGAGAAATTCCTCTTAAAGAATGCGAATTGTATATGTATGTTGGGACGTATTTTGACTTGGCAAGAAGCATGCAATTGTGACAGCTATTAGAAAATGTGTGCATGTATGTTAAGGAAACATTTGTCTTTAAGAGATGTTAATTCACCCATATATCTCACAAATGAGTTCTAGTACATAAGACATTTATTAACTTTATATTAACTTGCATATGCATGAGATTTCGATAGCTAAAATGAATATGATAAAGCCCTACAGAACATCTGTGTTCAAGCTTTTTCTTAAAACATGCTTGATTTTTTTTGTCATCTCTATTTTCGGAATCAGAATTTTTTTATTATTAAGAAACTAGATTTTCATCCCCCTGTTTACACTGAAATCAAGTCAATCCTTTGAAGGAAATGGGATTTCTGAACATGAAGGATTTCTGTATTGTTTGTGATGTGTTTTAGGATATCTTAATGTGTTATTTAATAATAATTTGAGTGCATTGACAGAGGTTTTCCAAGTTCTGTAAATGGTAGAAAAAATGTGAGGGCTATTTCCCCTAAAAAAAGGGGGGTGGGGGGTGGTGTTATACCCATAATATACCCATGTTATAACCATAATATCATTAAAATCATACTGACTTTGGCCTCTCTGAAGCACTCTTTGGGGCACTAAAGCAAGCTTCTGGCCAACAGAGGAAACCAGGACAGAAGTTTTAGATTTTGAAGAAATTACTGCAGAGAGTGAAAGATTTTCTAAAGACTTTAGATAAGGCATCCATTAACTTTGACTGTATTTTTACTCTCTGCTCCAAGTTATTATCTAAATTTGTTTTTTAGTAAACCAACAGAGTCATTGCATTTGTGACTGTTGCAATTCCTATGTGGTGAAACTGCAACAGTCATCAGTAAATCAACTGAAGAGATGAAGAATGGGAACATCATGTTAAGAGAACTTCTGCTTGACATGACAAGCAGATGGCTCTTTGCACTGTCTGACACTCAAAAGATGGTAGTCACGATGCTGCCATTATTTTCCAACAACTCTAGGACATACTAGGAAAACCATGCATTTTGCTTCATAATATACAGCTTCCATCACCTCAACTAACAGTCTGGAAGCAAATTTTCCTCGAAAAAACAATGGTATCAGTGGACTTCAAGGAACAGTGAGTAGTTTTTAGTGTTCAACAGCGAGTTCTTCAAAAAAGCAAATTACTTTGGAGTGCCTTCAATGCCTGTACTTGAGAGTTGCAATTTTAACACTTAGTACGTATCCTTCCTATACTTCTTTTTTGTAAAGAAGCAAGGATACGCAGAGTAAGGTTGTATGAAGTGGGTTTTATCTTCTCTGTCCATCTTTGATCTCATGATCAGAAACCAAGATCTTATTGTTCATCTTCACTGAGTAAGGAGAACCATATACTACATAAATGTAAAAGATTGCAAGAAAACAAGACCTGACACAGTGCTGTTTCTGTTATTCCAACACACACAATTCAGTAAGTTTGCATCATGTTAATGACATACCACTAAAGAAATTTGCCGTTATTCTTGTGTTTGCAATTAATGGGGAGCAATGTTTTTCCACTTGTTTTGCTGAAAAAATAAGGTTATTGATAGTGTGGTTTAATGATACTGGTATTTTACAGCTAAAGATGCTGCTAATGTCTTAGCATTAATTTCTGTAACTTAACCGCTACTTCTTTCTATTATGACTGCTTTACCCCTACTTCCTAGGTTATCTGTCAGTGTGAGAACACAAAACAGGGCTAGCTATGAAAAAAAAAAGAGCTCATGGGGGTGACTGTAGCCGCAAAGAAATATTGAATGAAGGTCCTCTGAGCTAGAAGAAGCTGGAGTGTAGTGTCCTCAGAGACAGAATTGTGGTCGGTTGACCTTGGCTGGACACCCAGTGCCCACCAAGCCATTCTATCACTCCCTCTCAACTGGACAGGGGAGAGCAAATATAACAAAAGGCTCATGCATCAAGATAAGGACAGGGAGATCACTCGGCAGTTACTGTCATGGGCAAAACAGACTCGACTTGGGAAAATTGATTTAATTTATTGACAATCAAAAGTCAGAGTAGGGTAATGAGAAATAAAACCAAATCTTAAAGCACCTTCCCCCACCCCCACCCCTCCCTTCTCCCCAGGCCCAACTTCACTCCCAAATTCTCTACCTCCTCCCCCAACGAGTGGCACAGGGGGACGGGGAATGGGGGTCGTGGTCACATTGTCTCTGCCGTTCTTTCCTCCTCACACTCTTCCCCTGCTCCAGCCTGGGGCCCCTCCCATGGGAGACAGTCCTCCAAGAACTTCTCAAACGTGGGTCCTTCCCACAGGCTGCAGTTCTTCAAGAACTGCTCCAGCATGGGTCCTTTCCATGGGGTGCAGTCCTTTAGGAACAGACTGCTCCAGCATGGGTCCCCCACGGGGTCACAGGTCCTGTCAGAAAACCTGCTCCAGTGTGGGCTCCTCTCTCCACGGGGTCACAGGTCCTGCCAGGAGCCTGCTCCAGCATGGGTTCTCCACATGGTCACAGCCTCCTTTGGGCGAATCCACCTGCTCGGGTGTGGAGTCCTCCATGGGCTGCAGGGTGGATATCTGCTTCACTGTGGAACTCCATTGACTGCGGGGGGACAGCCTGCCTCACCATGGTCTTCACCATAGGCTGCAGGGGAGTCTCTGCTCCAGCGCCTGGAGCACCTCCTCCCCATCCTTCGCGAACCTTGGTGTCTGCAGAGTTGTTTCTCTCACATATTCTCACTCCTATCTTCTGGCTGCTGTTGCACAGCAGTTTTTTCCCCCTTCTTAAATATGTTATCCCAGAGGCTCTACCACCGTCGCTGATTGGCTCGGCCTTGGCCAGCGGCAGGTCCGTCTTGGAGCCGACTGACACTGGCTCTGTCAGACCTGGGGAAAGCTTCTGGCATCTTCTCACAGAAGCCACCCTTGTGCCCCACCCCCCACCCCCCAGCTACCAAAACCTTGCTGCGCAAACCCAGTACAAGAATTTAGAAAGAAGGCAGGGGTAGATGAGGCAGTGTGTAACAGAGGTCACAGACTTTTTTAAGGAGAAACCTGTCAGTAATGACAAATGTAGACTTAATTAGTGGGGATAGATGAAGGTGAGGAAGGAGGTTGTGAGCAGTTCATTGAAGAAACATGATACTTCATATAAGAGGACAGAACAGTGAACAAAGGACAGATGCTTGTAATTTATTTGGGAAGCAAAGTCTGTGTTACCTCTACCTTCCAGGCAAGCTGTGGGCAATAGGAAAGGAGTTCAGTGTTGAATGACAAATAAACATGTTAAAATAACCTAGCAGCATCAACTGTGTGAATCAATGTTTGGACAATTTAGGGGCAGGGGTTATAAACTGAAGGACTTGGGGGGGTGGGATCCATTGCGAAAATGCTCACACCAGCACGTCCAACGGGGGAGTAAGCCAGGCCAAGCAGTGTGGTGACAAAGGTTCCTTAGCTGTCTCCCAAGAGGTGAAACAGAAGAGTAATCACCTCAAGTGTATGTATACAAATGCACGCAGTCTAGGTAACAAACAGGAGGAACTGGAGCTCCGTGCCCACTCAGAGGGGTATGACATCATAGGAGTAACTGAAACATAGTGGGACAGCTCAAATGACTGGGGGATCGCAATGGACGGTTACAGGCTCTTTCGTAAGGACAGGCAGGGTAGAAGAGGTGCACTCTAATGTAGAGTTGCACTCTACATTAAGGAAAACCTCGAAAGTATCGAAGTCAACTATGGTGATTGCGACTGCTCTATCGAATGCCTCTGGGTTAAAGTCAAAGGGGTCATCTCCAAGCAGGACCTCACAGTGGGCATCTGCTACCGACCTCCTAATCATGACGACAATGCCGATGAAGCAATACTTGGGGCACTGAAGCAAGCTTCTGGCCAACAGAACCTGGTCCTGATGGGTGACTTCAACTACCCAGACATCTGCTGGAAGAACAATACGGCAGCTCGCATGGCATCCACCAAGTTCCTGGAACGCATAGAGGACTGTTTCCCGACACAAATGTTAGAAGTGCCAACCAGGAAGGAGGCACTGCTGGACTTGCTAGTCACAAACCGAGAAAGCCTGCTTTGTAATATCTCGGTCAGTGATAGCCTTGGCTGCAGTGACCACAGTATTGTGGAGTTCGGGATCCTGCTGAGCATACTGAAGGTCAGCTCTAAGACAAGGGTTCTGGATTTTAGGAGAGCAAACTTCAGTGCACTCGGGGCTCATTTGGGAGGGATTCGACGGGAAGCTTCCATGGAAGACAAAGGAGCTAGAGTGAGTGCTGGGAGTTCTTCAAGAACTCTCTATTGGAAGCACAAAGCCAATTTATCCCCTACAAAGGAAAAGGAAGTAAGCGGAGCAAGAGGCCCCCTTGGCTCAACCATGACCTCCTGGGTCTACTCAAATCCAAAAGGGAAGCATACCAGAGATGGAGGAGTGGAGGATTATCCGTCGAGAGCTACAAGGGCACTGCCAGAGCGTGCAGAGATGCAGTTAGAAAAGCAAAAGCCCAACTCGAATTGAAACGGGCCGTAGATGTCAAAAATAACAAGAAAGGTTTCTTCAGACATGTCAACCATAAGGAGAAAAAGAAGGAAAACATAGGCCCGCTGTTAAACGGAAAAGGAGAGTCAATCACCAACGATGCTGAAAAGGCAGAGGTCCTCAACACCTGCTTCACCTCTGTCTTTACCAACACTGTCGGGTCCCAGGCTTTGGGAACGAAATTGCCGGTTGATCCAAACACTGACCCACCATCAGTGAAGGAAGAGTTAGTACATGAATTATTACAGGAGCTTGACCCCTACAAATCGATGGGCCCTGACGCCGTCCACCTGAGGGTGTTGAGAGAGCTGGCTGACATCGTTGCAAGGCCACTCTCCATAATCTTCGAGAAGTCGTGGAGAATGGGGGATGTCCCAGAGGACTGGAGGAAGGCAAATGTTACCCCTATCTACAAGAAGGGCTCGAGGGAGGATCCGGGTAACTATAGGCCCATCAGCCTTACTTCAATCCCTGGGAAAGCTATGGAACGAATCCTCCTGGGGGCCATCACAAGTCAAATGAAGCACATGATTGGGAAAAGCCAACATGGCTTCACTAAAGGCAGATCATGCTTGACAAACCTGGTGGCTTTCTATGACAATGTGACTTGCCTGGTTGACAAGGGGCGGGCGGTGGACATTGTCTACCTGGACTTCTCCAAGGCTTTGATACGGTCCCCCGCAGCCTCTTCCTGGAGAAATTAATGCGTTATGGCCTAAACAAGTGGTCTGTGCAGTGGGTGGGGAACTGGCTGACAGGCCGCACCCAAAGGGTGGTGGTAAATAGCTCTTTTTCCAAGTGGCAACCTGTCACAAGTGGAGTCACCCAGGGATCGATATTGGGCCCAATGTTATTCAACATCTTCATAAGTGATCTGGATAACAGGATCAAGTGTAGCCTGATGAAGTTTGCGGATGACACCAAGTTGAGTGTGGAAGTAGACACTCCAGAAGGGAGAGCTGCTCTGCAGGGAGATCTGGATAGGCTGGAAGAGTGGGCCAACAAGAACCTTATGAAGTTCAACAAGGACAAGTGTAAGGTCTTGCACCTGGGAAAACATAACCCGGGAGTGCAGCACAGACTGAGATCCACCTGGCTGGAGAACAGCTCTGTGGAAAGGGACGTGGGGGTCCCGGTGGACAGGAAGCTCAACATGAGCGGACAGCGTGCTGCTGCAGCCAAGGAGGCTAACAGGATGCTGGGTTCCATCAAAAAGGGCATTGCCATCAGAAATAAAGAAGTCGTCATCCCACTCTCCTCAGCGCTTGTCAGGCCACACCTGGAGTACTGTGTACGGTTCTGGTCCCCTCTATACAAAAAAAGATGTGGACAGGCTGGAAGGAGTCCAGAGAAGGGCCACCAAGATGATCAAAGGACTGGGAAGCCTGCCATACGAGGATAGGCTGGGAGAACTGGGTTTGTTCAGCCTTGAGAAAAGGAGGCTTAGAGTCCAACCTAGAAAGGCTGGACTAGACGATCCCTGAGGTCCCTTCCAACCCGGGAGTCTGTGATTCTGTGATTTTCCTTTCTCAAGCATCCACCTAGTTGTGCCAAGCCCACTGGCCAGTCAAATAGCATGTTTGTAAGCTTATAATTTAGGATTAACTGAAAACACAGACAGTTTTTGATGCATTGTGGCAATACTGTCTTATTTTAATGTTTAATCAGATAAAGTAAAACAATGGCCCTGTCAGTATTATAGGGACCACTGATAAGAAGTGACAGGTGCCCCACCCCCAGCTTCCAGCAGAAGTCCTGCCCCCTGCAGGCAGCCACATGTTCTATTCTCCCTGGAAGTCACTCCCATCTTCTGTTCACATGCTCTGCTGTGATTGGCTGGCAGGACCATCCGCCCCTTCCAGTTTACCCAAAAGTACATCAGACCAGGAAGCCCTTTCCCCTACATACATGGGGGACCATAATTTTGTTTCAGCCACCATTTTATGGCAGGGAGCTGCCATTTTGCTAAATGTCATAACCCCCTGTGCTGGTTTTGGCTCAGAAGGGGTTAATTCTCCTCACTGCAGTGCCTGTGGTGGTCAGGGCCCTTTCCAGCTTCCCGCACTCTGCCACGTCGGCAGGAGGCTGGGAGGGGCGGGGCCACAGGTGGGGCAGCTGACCCCGACTGGCCAATGGGATGTTCATTCCATACCATGTGACACCATGACCAGTATATTAATGGGGGCAGTTGCAGTTTGGGGGGTGTTGTGGTTGTGGTTGTGGTTGTGGTTGTGGTTGTGGTTGTGGTTGTGGTTGTGGTTGTGGTTGTGGTTGTGGTTGTGGTTGTGGTTGTGGTTGTGGTTGTGGTTGTGGTTGTGGTTGTGGTTGTGGTTGTGGTTGTGGTTGTGGTTGTGGTTGTGGTTGTGGTTGTGGTTGTGGTTGTGGTTGTGGTTGTGGTTGTGGTTGTGGTTGTGGTTGTGGTTGTGGTTGTGGTTGTGGTTGTGGTGTGTTTTGGTGCCTCATTTCCCCCTGGGAAAAATCCCCCGGGTTTTGTGCCTCTCATGATTTTTTTTTTCTGTTGTATTTTTTTGTTGTTTTTATTTATTTATTTATTTTAATTATTAAACTGTTCTTATCTCAACCCATGAGTGTTACCCTTCTGATTCTCTTCCCCCATCCCACCGGTGGGGGAGTGAGTGAGCGAGTGACTGTGTGGGGCTGAGTTGCTGGCTAAACCACAACACCCCCATGTTTTCAAACTGCTCTGTGATTGGCTGACAGCCATTTCTTGACATAGTCATACCCATGTGCTCCCAGGCAGCCCTGTGATTGGCTGGCTGGACCAGCCACCCACTTCCTGTTTACCCCAGAAGGATATCAGAGCAGGAGGCCCCCCCCTCTAAATGTACAGGATCTGCCATGTTGTTTCAGCCACTATTTTATGGCAGGAAGGCACCATTTTTGACAATGTCACGCCCTGTGTGTTTTCATACTGCCCTGTAATTGGCTGCTAGGACTAGCTGCTCCTACCAGTGTACCCAGAAGTATGTCAGAAAAGGAAGCCCCCTCTCACTACATACAGGGAGACCGCCACTTTTGACAGAGTCATTCCCCATGTGCCATTTTTTGACACTGTCATACCCACAGGATCTCAGACCACTCTCTGACTGGCTGTCCATTTCACTTGGTCCAGGAAGCACACAGCTATAAAGATATATATATTTATATACAATATCCACATAGAAATATATATATAAAGGAGTGTACAAATATGTATAAACAGATATTATGCATATATTAAGATGTAGCAGATCCTCAAACAACTCAGCATGACACTCAGCATGGGGTGGCACAGGCCACCCCAGTTTGTCATGTAGCTGTTCTGCTCTGCTTAACAGTTCTGCATGTCAGGTCCCTCACTGCTATAAGTGCTGTGAGACTCCCAGCAAAACAGAGGTTATTGTCACTGTTATTTAGATCAATTAAATAGCTCTGGGTTTTGTCTATAGTTTTGGAATGGGTTCTGCAAACCCCACCCCCAACAGCTTTTACAATAATGATAGCCAGGTGGAAAGTCTGTTCAAAATACATCTTCTACTTTGCAGGAGAGTACTGATTCAGTCTAAAATTCTCTCTGCATTCATATTGTTTCAATTAATAGTGGGAGAATATAGAGTTTCAACACAGAGCTGAGCATAACCACCAGGTTCAAGCAACTGGCGTAAATGGTCAAAAATTTGCTCTACACCCCAAACAAATGTTTCATAGGCTTCATGTAGTGAAGGGGGAGATTTTCTACCCTAGTGGAAGACATGTTCACTGGCCCATCAAGTTCAGAAAGGCAGTTTGCACTGAAGGGGCCTTATGGTCCCCGTAACCCCTTGCCAACATGACACTTGCAGCAACACAAACTTTTCCTAATTAGCATTTTCTTGTATCTTTTTTTTTCTGTTTTTCTAGCCTATAAGCCAAGGCCCCAGAACTAATAGCCCCACCAGCCCTTTTATCACCACCACCCTGCCTGCCACTCCTCTGTGCCCAAACAATAATCATGGTCTTTCAGTTCTGCAATACCCCCATTGCTCTTACTGACCTGCTTGTTCTTTCTGCAGTAGCTGTGGTCTCTAAGAGCACGGGGCTGCAGCCTGTGTCCCAAAGCCTGCTTTTGCAGTAATCGTTGTCTAACAGGACAGTCTTGACTGCATGGGCAGTCCTCTGCCTCTTTGCAGCATTTCCCTAAGGATAAGGAAATACATACAGCACCAGCCTGCACCACACAATGGTCTTACAGGTAGCTGTAAGATCCTGCACAACCATGGGCAAATATATATTTGCCCATATACATATGTGAATATGTATATAATAGTGTATCTATGAATAAATAAATAGTACATTTATACATATTTGTACTCGCCTTTATATATATCTTTCTATATATGTATATATTGTATATGTTGCATATAATTGTATATGGTTTTTTTTATAGCTGTGCACTTCCTTTCTGGGAAATCAGCATGCTGGCGTGCCTCTCTCGAGTTCCTGTACACTAACGCACACAGCATGGAGAATAAACATGAGGAATTAGCGATCTGTGTGCTGTTGCAGGGCTATGATCTTGTTGGGATCACAGAGGTGTGGTGGGGTAGCTCGCATGACTGGAGTGTTGCAATGGAGGGATACAAGCTCTTTAGGAAGGACAGGCCGGGGAGGCAAGGAGGTAGAGTTGCCCTTTAAGTGAGAGAGCATCCGGAATGCATGGCGCTCTGCCTGGGGATGGATGAGGAGCCTGTTGAGAGCTTATGGGTAAGGATTAAAGAGCAGACTTGCATGGGTGACATTGTAGTGGGTGTCTGCTATAGGCCACCTGATCAGAAAGAACAAGCGAACGAGGCCTTCCAAAGACAGCTAGAAGCAGTCTCACATTTGCAGGCCCTGGTCCTCCTGGGGGACTTCAACCACCCCGATATCTGTTGGAGGGACACCACAGCAAGGCATAAGCAATCCAGGAAGCATCGATGACAACTTCCTTATCCAAACGATAGAGGAGTCACCAAGGAGAGGTGCTGTGCTGGACCTCATACAAACAAGGAAGGGCTCATTGGGGATGTTAAGGTCAAAGGCAGCCTTGACTGCAGTGACCATGAGATGGTGGAGTTCAGAATCCTGAGAGAAGGGAACAAGGCAAAAAGCAAGCTCACAGCCCTGGACTTGAGAGAAGAACAAACATTGGCCTCTTCAAAGATTTGCTTTGAAGAGTCTCATAAGATAAGGCCCTAGAGGGAAGAGGAGCCCAAGAAAGCTGGTTAATATTCAAGGCCCACCTCCTCCATGCTCAAGAGCAGCCCATCCCAATGAACAAGAAGTCAGGCAAAAATGGCAGGAGGCCTGCATGGATGAGCAATGAGCTCCTAGCAAAGCTCAAACACAGAAAGGAAGTATACAGAAGGTGGAAGCAGGGACAGGTAACCTAGAAGGAATATAGAGGCACTCAGTTGCCGAGGCGAGCAGCTCCGGTGCCGGCACGATCCGCAGCGGAGCGCTCTAGTGCTCAGGGAGAGCTGAGAGAGCCGCCAGGAGCACGCGGCTTGCAAGACAGCGGCTTGACGAGACCTGGATGGGGCCAGGAGCAGCAGCGTCCAAGCCCACAAAAATGTATAAAAGAAGCCCCTAGGGGGCGCTAGCCACTAGGGCGTGGTGCATCAGCAAGGGCATGGCGCGGCAGTTTGCACGGAAGGGCGCTGTAGCTCTGCCGGTTCCACCAGGGAGCAACGGTATCGTTCCAGCAGAAGGCCATGTTCTCTCTAAACTCTGCACCCGCCGTGACTGACGCAGCTTCCCAGACAGAGCTCTAGTGGGAACATGCTGCCGCCCAGGTGTCAGGCTGCAGGGTGAGCCCTACTCTTATGCCAGTACCAGAAGGCAGTAGTAAACACACCTGTGTGAGGTATGCCCAAGTAGAGGAACTCCGGGAGGAAGTAAGTTGAGGAGTATCAGGGAGCCTGAGGGAGAGATAGACTACTGGAATCGTACCCTACCTTCCCTGGGACAGGCCCGACAGGCAGGCAAGATGCATGATACGGAGGATTCCCTATCCTCTCTCCACTTGGCTGAACACAGTGACTTAAGGGATAGGGGGCAATGGCAACAAGTTCCTGCCTGGCGCAGCAGGCACGTCTCCTCTGTGACTACCCCACCTTCCCAGGTGTCCTTGCATAATAGGTACAAGGCTCTGCAAGTGGAACCGAACAATAACGAGGATGATGGTTTATCTAGCTTGGAGGTGTTGCCAAGGTTAAGTCAGCCTACGCCCTGCATCAAAACCACTTCCATAAAGAAAAAAAGACAGGTCTTTGTCATAGGAGACTCTCCTGAGGGGAACAGAAGGCCCGATATGCGCACCCACTTCTTAGGGAAGTCTGCTGCCTCCCTGGGGCCCGGGTTAAAGATGTGAAGAGAAAACTTCTTACCCTGGTACAGCCCTTGTATTATTATCCATTACTGATTTTTCAGGTAGGCAGTGATGAAGTTGCAACAAAAAGTCTGAGGGCAATGAAGAGAGACTTGGTTGATGGTTGGACTTGATGATCGTAGAGGTCTTTTCCAACCTTAATGATTCTATGACTTCAGGGCTTTGGGACAACTGGTTAAGGGATCAGGCGCACAAGTAGTGTTCTCCTCTATCCTTCCAGTTGCAGGGAACGATGAGGAAAGAAACAGGAAGAGCCAGCAGATCAATACCTGGCTCCAAGCCTGGTGTCACTGGCAAAATTTGGGGTTTTTTGATCATGGGTTGTGTCATGGTTGTAGCTGGGATAGAGTTCATTTTCTTCACTCTAGCTGGCATAGTGCTGTGCTTTGAACTTAGCATGCAAAAAAACCTGTTGAGATAACACACAGATGTTTTGGCTGTTGCTGGGCAGTGCTTGTACTAGTCAAGGACATTTCTAGCTTCCCATGCTCTGCCGGGTGCACAAGAAGCTGGGAGGGGAGGGGGCACAGCTAAGAGAGCGGATTCAAACTGACCAAAGGGATATTCCATATCATGTAACGTCATGCCCAGTATGATACCTGGGAGGAGCTGGCCGGGGGAGGGAGGGAGCAATCGCGGCTCGGGGCCGGGCAGCATCAGTCAGTGAGTGGTGAGCGGTTGTATCGTTTGTGTTTCCATGGGTTTTTTTCCTTTTTTTTCTTCTTTTTCGATTTTATTATATTAACATTACTGTCATTATTATCATAATCATTATTATCATTATTATTTTATTGTCATTATTAAACTGTGCTTATCTCAACCCACAAGTATTTTGCTCTTCCGATTCTCTTCCCCATCCCACAGGGGTGGGGGGGAGCAAGTGAGCGGCTGCGTGGTGTTTAGTTGCCAACTGAGGCTGAACCACAACAGTCGATTTTGGCGCCCAACGTGGGGCACAAAGGGTTTGAGATAATAACAGTTGCTGGTCACAGCATTGATTCATCTGCTCTCAGTATTAGTTTGTCCAGTCTTTACCATGCTGATTGTAAAGTACATGTTAAAACTTGCTGTTGGCTTTGTCAGTTTGCTGTGCTCTGCAGTGATTAGAGATGTTTTGCCTCGGAGATTTGTTATTAAAACACTGGCCTTGACCGTTATTGGTTATCTGGGTCTTGCATGGAAGTCATTAATGTACTTCAGCTACCACCTCATGGAGACAATTAGCAATTATACCTCCTCCTCTGAGAGGTTTTTTTTATGGAGGAAATAGAGAATGGCACCTTAGCTACCATCTTATATAATGTCTCCTCCTTCATTACAACAACTTTTCAGTATCTTGAACATCCTTGGGTAGTTAAGACGCATCTGTTGATATTGCTTTGGCAGGTGGTATCAGATCTGTCTAAGGTTAATAAGCAAGTTAAGAATATAATCCAGAGATCTGCCCCAAGGCTCGATAGCTATGGGTGGCAGGGTATGTGGGATAGTATGGGCAAATGCCTAAGATGGTGGGCACCCCCCGTGGTGTGGGACTTCACCCCTGAACAAGTGCAGAATCCTGAAAAATTAGTAGAACATTTGGAGGAAGTATGTTGTCACCCTGGCAATTCCAGAGAGATAGAAATCAGTGCAATGTGCTGGGGCCTGGCCCATGCCTATCGAGCCCTATTTAACACTATTCAGTACCCGCAAGGGGAAGAGAAGGCGTCTGGATCTAAAAAGACAAAGACAAGGAAAGCAACAACCACTGCAGCCACCCAAACCCCCACGACAGACACTGCAGCTACCCAAACCCCAGTGACAAGCGTTGCAGCTAAACCAGAGGACCAACCTGTGCCAGTATCAGCCGCCCCTATACTCAAGAAGAAATCTTGGAAGAGAAAGTCACCTTGTTTAGAAAGAGATTATGAAGAACCAGAGCCATCACAAGAAGAGGAGGAAGAAGAGGAAGAATGTGTACAAGAAACGGAAACTAACCAAACCCTATCCTTGAGTGAGTTGCGGGATATACGGAAAGATTTCGGGCATCATTCAGGTGAGCACATTATCACCTGGCTGCTCTGATGCTGGGATAATGGGGCCAGTAGTCTGGAATTAGAGGAGAAGGAAGCCAAACAACTGGGATCCCTCTCTAGGGAAGGGGGCATTGATAAAGCAATTGGAAAAGGAACACAAGCCCTCAGCCTCTGGAGGCGGCTCCTGTCCGCGGTGAGAGAGAGGTATCCCTTCAAAGAAGATATATTGTATTTCGCCTAGGAAAATGGATGACCATGGAGAAAGGTATCTAGTACGTGAGGGAACTAGCCGTGCTTGAGGTGGTTTATGGTGACCTGGACGATCAACGGTCCTCCAAAGATCCAGATGAAGCCGAGTGCACACGACCCATGTGGCGGAAGTTTGTACGGAGCGCACCATCCTCGTATGGAACCTCATTGGCAGTGACGTCCTGGAAAGATGACGAGACACTAACGGTGGCTAAGTTGATTGATAAACTCCAGGAATATGAAGCGAATCTCTCTTCCCCGCTCATCTCTGCTGTTGAGAAACTGTCCCGAGAGGTCCAGCAACTCAAAGAAGATAGGTCCTACTCCCCACCAGTAGGAAACAGTACCTCAGCCATTAGGAGTAAGCGTCCCTTGGCTCAAGAGAAGGGATACACACGACGGGGCACCCTATGGTTTTACCTGCGCGGTCACGGAGAGGACATGAAGAAGTGGGATGGAAAACCTACCTCAGCCTTAGAGACACAGGTACGTGAGCTGCAAGGGAGAACAATTACTCAGGGGAGTTTCTCCAGGAGAGCTGCTGCTCCAGTTTCCAGTAAGCAATTCCCCAGGCAGAGGAGCAGAAGTACTGATTTTCCTTCTGATCTTAACAGAGACACTCGTGATTCATATTTACAGGAAGTGAGTGATGAATATGGTGATCAGGACTAGAGGGGCCCTGCCTCCAGCCAGGTGGAGGAAAGGGATGACCGGGTTTACTGGACTGTGTGGATCCGATGGCCTGGCACATCTGACCCACAGGAGTATAAGGCTCTAGTGAACACTGGTGCACAGTGCACCCTAATGCCATCAAACTATATAGGGGCAGAACCCATCAGTATTGCTGGAGTGACAGGGGGATCCCAAGAGCTAACTGTATTGGAGGCCGAAGTGAACCTCACTGGGAATAGTGGCAAAAGCACCCCATTGTGACTGGCCCAGAGGCTCCGTGCATCCTTGGCATAGACTGCCCGAGGAGAGGGTATTTCAAGGACCCAAAAGTGTTCGGGGGGCTTTTGGTGTAGCTGCCTTGGAGACGGCGGAAATTAAACAGCTGTCTACCTTGCCTGGCCTCTCAAAGGACCCTTCTGTTGTGGGGTTGCTGAAGGTCAAAGAACAACAGGTGCCAATCGCCACCACAACAGTGCACCGGCAGCAATATCGCACCAACCGAGACTCCCTGATTCCCATCCATGAGCTCATTCGTCGACTGGAGAGCCAAGGAGTCATCAGCAAGACCCACTCACCCTTTAACAGTCCCATATGGCCAGTCTGGAAGTCTAATGGAGAGTGGAGGCTAACAGTAGACTATCGTGGCCTGAACGAGGTCACTCCGCCACTGAGTGCTGCTGTGCCAGACATGCTAGAACTTCAATTCGAACTTGAGTCCAAAGCAGCCGAGTGGTATGCCACAACTGATATAACTAATGCATTCTTCTCCATCCTTCTGGCAGCAGAGTGCAGGCCACAGTTTGCTTTCACTTGGAGGGGTGTCCAGTACACCTGGAATCGACTGCCCCAGGGGTGGAAACAGAGTCCTACCATTTGCCATGGACTGATCCATAATGCACTGGAACAAGGTGGAGCTCCTGAACACCTACAATACATTGATGACATCATTGTGTGGGGCAACACAGCAGAAGTTGTTTTTGAGAAAGGGAAGAAAATAGTCCAAATCCTTCTGAAGGCTGGTTTTGCCATAAAACAAAGTAAGGTGAAGGGACCCGCACAAGAGATTCAGTTCTTAGGAATCAAATGGCAAGATGGTCATCGTCAGATTCCAATGGATGTGATCAACAAAATAGCAGCCATGTCTCCACCAACTAGCAAAAAGGAAACACAAGCTTTCTTGGGCGTTGTGGGTTTTGGGAGAATGCATATTCCAAATTACAGTCTGATCGTAAGCCCTCTCTATCAAGTGACCCAGAAGAAAAATGATTTCAAATGGGGCCCTGAGCGACAACAAGCCTTTGAACAGATTAAACGAGAAATAGTTCGTGCAGTAGCTCTTGGGCCAGTCCGGGCAGGACAAGGTGTAAAGAATGTGCTCTACACTGCAGCCGGGGAGAATGGCCATACCTGGAGCCTCTGGCAGAAAGCGCCAGGGGAGACCTAAGGTCGACCCCTAGGGTTTTGGAGTTGGGGATACAGAGGGTCCAAAGCCCGCTATACTCCAACTGAAAAAGAGATATTGGCAGCATATGAAGCGGTCCCAGCTGCATCAGAAGTGGTTGGTAATGAAGCACAGCTGCTCCTGGTACCCCAACTGCCAGTGCTGGGCTGGATGTTCAGAGGGAACGTCCCTTCCACACACCATGCAACTGATGCTACGTGGAGTAAATGGGTTGCACTGATCACCCAGCGGGCTCGAGTAGGAAACCCCAGTCTCCCAGGAATCTTGGAAGTGATTATGGACTGGCCAGAAGGTAAAGACTTTGGAATATCACCAGAGGAGGAGGTGACACGTGCTGAAGAAGCCCCACTGTATAACAAACTGCCAGAAAATGAGAAGCAACATGCCTTGTTCACTGATGGGTCCTGTCGCCTTGTGGGAAAGCACCGGAGATGGAAGGCTGCTGTATGGAGTCCTGCACGACAAGTCACAGAAACTGCTGAAGGAGAAGGTGAATCGAGCCAGTTTGCAGAGGTAAAGGCCATCCAGCTGGCCTTAGACATTGCTGAACGGGAAAAGTGGCCAGTGCTCTGTCTCTATACTGACTCCTGGATGGTGAGAAATGCCCTGTGGGGCTGGCTACAGCAGTGGAAGCAAAGCAACTGGCAGCGCAGAGGCAAACCCATCTGGGCTGCCATATTGTGGCAAGATACTGCTGCCCAGGTAGAGAACCTGGCTGTAAAGGTACGTCATGTGGATGCTCACATCCCCAAGAGTCAGGCCACTGAAGAACATTGAAACAACCAGCAGGTAGATCAGGCTGCCAAGACTGCAGTAGCTGAAGTGGATCTGGACTGGCAACATAAGGGTCAACTATTTCTAGCTCGGTGGGCCCATAACACCTCAGGCCATCAAGGGAGAGATGCAACATACAGGTGGGCTCGTGATCGAGGGGTGGACTTGACTATGTACGCTATTGCGCAGGTTATCCACGAAGGTGAAACATGCGCTGCAGGCAAGCAAGCAAAGCGGGTAAAGCCTCTCTGGTATGGGGGACGATGGCTGAAGTATAAATATGGGGAGGCCTGGCAAATTGACTATATCACACTCGCACAAACCTGCCAAGGCAAGTGCCATGTGCTGACAATGGTGGAAGCAACCACCGGCTGGCTGGAAACATATCCCATGCCCCACGCCACTGCCCAGAATACTATCCTCGAAAAACAAGTCCTGTGGCGACATGGCACCCCAGAGAGAATTGAGTCAGACCATGGGACTCATTTCCACATAGACAGCTGGGCCAAAGAGCATTGTATTGAGTGGGTGTATCACATCCCCTATCACGCACCAGCCTCTGGGAAAATCAAAAGATACAATGGACTATTAAAGACTACACTGAGAGCAATGGGGGGTGGAACATTTAAACACTGGGATACACATTTAGCAAAAGCCACCTGGTTAGTCAACACGAGGGGATCTGCCAACCGAGCTGGCCCTGCCCAGTCAGAAATCCTACATACTGTGGAAGGGGATAGAGTCCCTGTAGTGCACATAAAAAATATGTTGGGCAAAACAGTCTGGGTTCTTCCTGCCTCAGGCAGAGGCAAACCCATTCATGGGACTGCGTTTGCTCAAGGACCTGGGTGCACTTGGTGGGTGATGCGGGAAGATGGAGGAGCCCCGTGTGTACCTCAGGGGGATTTGATTTTGGGTGAAAACAGCCAATGAACTGAATAGTATGCTGTTAATTGCCATATAATGTTGTATGTCATCACTACTATGGTTGCTATATGCCATATCATTGGTATCATGGTGGGAATCTCCCAAATTAATAATAATTAAAAATGAACTTTCAATTGAACCAAGCGAAGTGCAGCACTGAGAGAACAAGAACTAACAGTGGAGTGGTGATGGAACGAGGACTGACTTCAGCATGCAAGAATCCAACACCACACACAGCACCTCTCTGAAAGACTCTTACAATAGATGAAACCCAAAGTCATGGACTAAATGAATGTCGTGGTTTAGCCGGCAGCTCAGCTCCACACAGTCGCTCGCTCACTCCCCCACCGGTAGATGGGGGAGAGAATCAGAAGGGTAACGCTCGTGGGTTGGGATAAGAACAGTTTAATAATTAAAATTAAAAGAAACAACAGTAGAAATGCAATGTAAAGGAGAACAACGAGAGGCGCAAAGCCCCGGGGGGAGGGGGGAAGGGAGGGGAGAGGGGGAACGAACCGCCGGAACAAACCGCACGCGCCGCAGCCGCTCACCGCCCGCCGACCCGACGCCGCGCCGCCTCCACGCTGCCACTCCCCCCCCTCAATATGTTGGTCATGGTGTCACATGGTATGGAATGAACCTGCCATTGGCCAGTCGGGGTCAGCCGCCCCCACCATGGCCCTGCCCCTCCCAGCCCCCCCCGCCACGCGGCAGTGCGCGGGAAGCTGGAAAGGTAGCCGACCCCCACAGTGAGGAGAATTAACCCCTTCTCAGCCAAAACCAGCACAATGAACTCAATGGACATTTCACAGACATTTTACAGGGGTGGTCCATAGGCTAGGGGAATGATAAATGAAATCTGTATTTTCTGATAAAGGATGCGAAGGCGGGTAGGGGTTATTGAAATTGTACTGGATAGTATGGGACCTGAGCATCACGTAAATGATACGGAATAAGGGGTGGATACTGTCATGGTTGTAGCTGAGATAGAGTTCATTTTCTTCACTCTAGCTGGCATAGTGCTGTGCTTTGAACTTAGCATGCAAAAAAACCTGTTGAGATAACACACAGATGTTTGGGCTGTTGCTGGGCAGTGCTTGTACTAGTCAAGGACATGTCTAGCTTCCCATGCTCTGCCGGGTGCACAAGAAGCTGGGAGGGGAGGGGGCACAGCTAAGAGAGCGGATTCAAACTGACCAAAGGTATATTCCATATCATGTAACGTCATGCCCAGTATGATACCTGGGAGGAGCTGGCCGGGGGAGGGAGGGAGCAATCGCGGCTCGGGGCCGGGCAGCGTCAGTCAGCGAGTGGTGAGCGGTTGTATCGTTTGTGTTTCTGTGATTTTTTTTTCCTTTTTTCCCTTCCTTTTCCCTTTTATTATATTAACATTACTGTCATTATTATCATAATCATTATTATCATTATTATTTTATTGTCATTATTAAACTGTTCTTATCTCAACCCACAAGTTCATTTGCTCGTCTGATTCTTTTCCCCATCCCACAGGGGTGGGGGGGAGCGAGCGAGCGGCTGCATGGTGTTTAGTTGCCAGCTGAGGCTGAAGCAGTACAGTTGGTCTGCGCAACACCAGGCATGCTGGCGACAGATGGGGTACACCTGTCTCAAAGGGGGAAAAGGATCTTCACACAGGAGTTAGTAGGGCTCACTGTAAGAGCTTTAAACTAGATTTGAAGGGGGAAAGGGATAAAGCCGGGCTTGCTAGAGATAAGCATAGGGGCAGCACGCCAGTGTTTCAGGGACAGTGCACTAGCGAGGTCCTTTGGTCTGCCATCTCAGTGGAGGTAGGGGATAGAGATCCATGCGGCAGTGTTGTGGTTTAGCTGGCAACTCAGCCCCACGCAGCCGCTCGCTCACTCCCCCACCGGTGGGATGGGGGAGAAAATCAGAAGGGTAAAGCTCATGGGTTGAGATAAGAACATTTTAATAATTAAAATAAAACAACAACCAAAAAAAATGCAATGGAAAGGAAAACAATGAGAGGCGCGATACCCGGCGCAGGGTGGAAGGGGAGTGAACCACCAAAACAAACCACCCATGACGCAGCCACCCACCAACCCAACGCCACCAGTCCCCAAGCTTCAACTGCCCCCATTAATATACTGGTCATGGCATCACATGGTGTCGTGGTTCAGCCTCAGCTGGCAACTGAACACCACGCAGCCACTCGCTCACTTCCCCCCCCCACCCCTGTGGGATGGGGAAGAGAATCGGATGAGCAAAAGAACTTGTGGGTTGAGATAAGCACAGTTTAATGATTACACTAAAATTATAATAATAGTACCAATTATTATGATAATAATGACAATAATGTTAATATAATAAAATGGAAAAGGAAGGGAAAGGGAAAAAAAGGAAAAAAAACCACAGAAACACAAACGATACAACCGCTCACCACCTGCCGACCGACGCTGCCTGGCCCCGAGCCGCGATTGCTCCCTCCTCCCCCCGGCCAGCCCCTCCCAGTTAACATACTGGGCATGACGTTACATGATATGGAATATCCCTTTGGTCAGTTTGAATCCGCTCTCTTAGCTGTGCCCCCTCCCCTCCCATCTTCTTGTGCACCCAGCAGAGCATGGGAAGCTAGAAATGTCCTTGACTAGTACAAGCGCTACCCAGCAACAGCCCAAACATCTGTGTGTTATCTCAACAGGTTTTTTTCCCATGCTAATTTCAAAGCACAGCACTATACCAGCTAGAGTGAAGAAAATTAACTCTATCCCAGCTAAAACCATGACACGTGGTATGGAATGAACATCTCATTGGCCAGTCGGGGTCAGCTGCCCCGGCCATGGCCCACCCCTCCCAGCCTCCTGCCCACGTGGCAGAGCATGGGAAGCTGGAAAGGTCCCTGACTACTACAGGCACTACAGTGAAGAGAATTAACCCCTTCTCAGCCAAAACCAGCACAGGCAACAAAGACGCAAGGGTTATTGATGTGTTAGAAACCATGGAAGCGCCTGAGAACAATCACATAGGAATTAGGGCTTCTCCCCCAAAAAAGGTGGCAGGATCAACAACCTAACTGAGGTGCATCTACACCAACGCACGCAGCATGGGCAACAAACAGGAGGAGCTGGAAGCCGTTGTGCAGCTGGAAAATTATGATATAGTTGCCATCACAGAAATATGGTGGGATGGCTCGCACAACTGGAGTGCTGCAATGGATGGCTATAAACTCTTCAGAAGGGATAGGCAAGGAAGGAGAGGCGGCGGGGTAGCCCTGTATGTTAGGGAGTGTTTTGACTGTCTGGAGCTTGACGACGGTGATGAAAGGGCTGAGTGTTTATGGGTAAGAATCAAGGGAAAGGCCAACAAAGCAGATATCATGATGAGAGTCTCTTATAGACCACCCAACCAGGATGAAGAGGCAGATGAAATATTCTATAAGCAGCAGAGAGAAGTCTCACAATCACTAGCCCTTGCTCTCATGGGGGACTTCAATTTACCAGATGTCTGCTGGAAATACAATACAGCAGAGAGGAAACAGTCTAGGAGGTTCCTGGAGAGTGTGGAAGATAACTTCCTGACACAGCTGGTGAGTGAGCCAACTAGGGAAGGTGCCCCTGCTGGACCTGTTGTTTGCAAACAGAGAAGGACTTGTAGGTGATGTGATGGTTGGAGGCCGTCTTGGGCATAGCGATCATGAAATGATAGAGTTTTTGTTTCTCAGAGAAGATGGGGGGGGTGGGGTAGCAGAACTTCCACCTTGGATTTCTGGAGGACAGACTTCGGCCTGTTTAGGAGCCTGGTTGACAGAGTCCCTTGGGAGGCAGTCCTGAAGGGCAAAGGGGTCCAGGAAGGCTGGACATTCTTCAAGAAGGATATCTTAAAGGCACAGGAGCAGGCCATCCCCATGTGCCAAAAGATGAGCCGGTGGGGAAGAAGACTGGCCTGGCTGAACAGAGAGCTTTGGCTGGAACTCAGGAAAAAAAGGAGAGTTTATGACCTTTGGAAGAAGGGGCAGGCAACTCAGGGGGACTACAAGGATGTCGTGAGGTTATGCAGGGAGAAAATTAGAAGGGCCATAGCCCAGCTAGAACTTAATCTGTCTACTGATGTAAAAGACAATTAAAAAAGTTTATATGAATACATTAACAACAAAAGGAGGGCTAAGGAGAATCTCCATCCTTTATTAGGTGCGGGGGGGAAACATAGTGACAAAGGATGACGAAAAAGCTGAGGTACTTAATGCCTTCTTTGCCTCAGTCTTTAATACTAAGACCAGTTGTTCTGGGGGTACCCAGCCCCCTGAGCTGGAAGACAGGGACAGGGAGCAGAATGAAGCCCCCATAATCCAAGAGGAAATGGTTAGCGACCTGTTACACGGCTTAGACACACACAAGTCCATGGGGCCGGATGGGATCCACCCGAGGGTACCGGGGGAGCTGGTGTAAGTGCTCACCAAGCCACTTTCAATCATTTATCAGCAGTCCTGGCTAACCGGGGAGGTCCCGGTTGACTAGAGGTTAGCAAATGTGATGCCCATCTACAAGAAGGGCTGGAAGGGAGGATCTGGGGAACTACAGGCTTGCCAGTCTAACCTCGGTGTTGGGGAAGGTTATGGAGCAGATCATCTTGCATGCCATCACGCAGCACGTGCAGGACACCCAGGTGATCAGGCCCAGTCAGCATGGGTTTATGAAAGACAGGTCCTGCTTGACTAGCCTGATCTCCTTCTATGACAAGGTGATGCGCTTAGTGGCTGAGGGAAAGGCTGTGGATGTTGTCTACCTGGACTTTAGTAAAGCCTTTGACACCGTTTCCCACAGCATTCTCCTGGAGAAACTGTCTGCTCATGGCCTGGACGGGCGTACTCTTTGCTGGGTGAAAAACTGGCTGGATGGCTGGGCCCAAAGAGTTGTGGTGAATGGAGTTAAGTCCAGTTGGTGGCTGGTCACAAGTGATGTTTCCCAGGGCTCAGTATTGGGGCCAGTTCTGTTTAATATCTTTATGAGTGATCTGGATGAGGGGATCGAGTTTGGAGACACCACCAAGTTGGGCATGAGTGTTGATCTGCTTGAGGGTAGGAAGGCTCTACAGAGGGATCTGGACAGGCTGGATCGATGGGCCAAGGCCAATTGTATTAGATTCAACAAGGCTAAGTGCCAGGTCCTGCACTTGGGTCACAACAACCCCATGCAACGCTACAGTCTTGGGGAAGAGTGGCTGGAAAGCTGCCCAGTAGCAGTGAGGTGGGTCTCGATCTCTTCTCCCAAGTAACAAGTGATAGGATGAGAGGAAACGGCCTCAAGTTGCGTCAGGGGAGGTTTAGATTGGGTATTCTGAAAAATTTCTTCACCGAAAGGGTTGTCAAGCATTGGAACAGCCTGCCCAGGGAAGTGGTTGAGCCACCATCCCCGGAGGTATTTATAAGACGTGTAGATGTGGCACTTAGGGCCATGGTTTAGTGGTGGACTTGGCAGTGTTAGGTTAATGGTTGGACTCAATGATCTTAAGGGTCTTTTCCAACCTAAACAATTCTATGATTCAATTATTCTAATTGTTTGCAGGAATAAGCCCAGATCCAATAACTGTGAATGTGACAGAAACATAAACAGTTTGCAGAGATGTCAGTTCATGATGAATGTTGGCGTGCTTGGAAAAGGTACTTTACTCTCTGGCATTCATAAAATTTGTACCATAGCTGTATATTGTGTCAATATAGATATAAAAAAAAATCTTTAGATAATATATTTCTAGAGTGAACATAATTCACATAAACCTCAGTGATTCAAAATAAAAGAAATAGCATCAAGTGCCCAGAAATGCAAACAGGGAAGCACTCAAAGCACTGTTGACTTCTGTGGGACTACTTATATGATGGAAGTTACTTATATTCTGAAGTGTTCACATTACTGTATTCTAATAATGTTATGTCTCTTTTACAAAAATCACTACCACTCTTTAAAAAGAATAAATATCCTGCTAAAGTATCAGTGCAGGTAAAGCTACTAAATAGCTCGCTGAATTATTTAAATTAGAAAGGAAAGCACTTGTGATTTTCTTTTAATTGAGTGCTCTTCTTTTAGAGTTAGACTACTTATACAACTAGCTCTGTCTAAGCAGTAATGTGTACCGATTCATTTCAGAGAGACTTCTAGAAAGTCACAATTTTTTATTTTGTCCACCCCTTGCTCCAGAGAATAGTAATCTGTAGGTGATCTCTTCCAATAGTAAATTATCCCTTACCCCTGCATCACTGTGCCTGCTAGAAAGCTCAGGTATGTTGATGAGGCCTTGTCCATTCCCTGTGCTTAGCTCACTCTGTACCTGCTGCACCTGCAAAAGAGATACAAGACATTTGTGTTAGGGAGTTGAGAAGTGTTCTTACCCATATTTGGTATGCTACAAATAACTTTATTGTTTTCTGGATCTTCCTATTAGTAGATAAAGCTAACTGAAATCTTTTCTTTCTCTCTAGATGATAAAACAATTGACTGATTTTGCTTTATTCATTTCACTTTTGTGCTAATGCTGCAAGTGCAATTATTATTGGGTAAAAATATAAAACTAAGGCATTCCATTCACAAAGAAATATACTTAAGATGGGGAAAAAAAAAAAAAAAGACAATGCCATAACATTCTCCACAGAATTTTCTCTGAAATTTTCCACTAAGGGAAGGAACTGTAGCCCCATGCAGAGGGAATGGGATGAAGCCTATGAATTCAGCAGATCCTTCAAACAGGTGAAAAAGTGCTGAAATAAATGCACTGGCTGTAGAGTTTTATACAAATACAATAATACAACTAACTTAGAAGTCATGCTGGCAAAACCTTTCCTAATGTTGTGATAAACAGTGCACAAGCCCATTTGGAAAACAACACAGAAACTGAGGATGTAAGTTAATGCTGATAGATTGGCAATTCTTTGCAGAATTCTGTGGAAATCTTCAAGGAAAGTATGCTATGAAGACTAATATGAATTCCTAGCTTCAAACTTTTCTTGTTATCATTTTATGGAGGCTGCTTACATGAATTTTAGGGGAATTCTTCTGGTTTCACTTGCTACCATCCTACTTATACTCATTTTGTTGTTTATATAAGGGAGAAAAGCATCAGGCTGGCTTGTTACTCTATGCACTTAGAAAAGCAATGGCTCTTTATATTTTGATTTCAGTATGACTAAATATTTGTCATCTACATCTCTGTATGAAGTTATCGCACTAATTTGCTTGTTCTACAATATCCTTGAATTTGTTTCCTTAAAGTACAGACACTGATCGATCCATTTATGACATAATTTTTCAACAACTACACATTTTTTGTAACTACCATACTATTGTAGCACTTAGCATTAAAACAGCAAGTAAACCAGCTAGTGTTGTTTATGATCATGGAAGATGAGAATTTAAGGTACTTATTTCATCCTATAAATGAAAGATTTTTGTTCTTTTATATTTTAAATAATAAATATTATATAGTTTATCATAGTCTGATAAAATATTTTTTCAAACACTAACAGCATTTTGAAATTAAAAATATTTAGAAAAGCATTCATCCATTTTTCCAGAATGTATAACTGAGAATGAAGACAGACAATGTTTGTTACCTAAGTCAGGTTTTTCATTTTTAATGCAAAAATTGTAGCCAGAAATAGACTTCGAAAATGGAAAATGTTTTTGATTTTTGGCTTTGGTGCTTCACTGGAATATACCATTTTCTTTCTGTCTACTGTTATTCCAGGGCCAAACAGGAGGTTGGATTTATCTCTGTAACATTCAGCAAAAATTTTCCAATTAGTTCCTAATTTATGGAAGACCTGGTCTGAACAAGAAATTGATAATGATCATGATCATGATTCATTTTAAGTTGTGTTCATTTATGCCAAAAACTGGCTCCAGTTACTGTCTGCCATATGTAAAGGATGGGAACAAATTAAGACAGTATTACCACAATGCATCAAAAACTGTCTGTGTTTTCAGTTAATCCTAAATTATAAGTTTACAAACATGCTATTTGACTGGCCAGTGGGCTTGGCACAACTAGGTGGATGCTTGAGAAAGGAAAATCACAGAATCACAGACTCCCGGGTTGGAAGGGACCTCAGGGATCGTCTAGTCCAGCCTTTCTAGGTTGGACTCTAAGCCTCCTTTTCTCAAGGCTGAACAAACCCAGTTCTCCCAGCCTATCCTCGTATGGCAGGCTTCCCAGTCCTTTGATCATCTTGGTGGCCCTTCTCTGGACCCCTTCCAGCCTGTCCACATCTTTTTTTGTATAGCGGGGACCAGAACTGTACACAGTACTCCAGGTGTGGCCTGACGAGCGCTGAGTAGAGTGGGATAATTACTTCTTTATCTCTGCTGGTGATGCCCTTTGGAATAAGTGAATGTGGCCTCCTGTGACAGCACCAGAGATCTCATCGCCCTTATTGGACGCAAGCCATGGGATAGAAAAACAACCCACAAAAACACAGAACTGAGGCCTTGATATGTGGGACAGAAGGTCAGGGGCACAGCTGGAGCACCGAAACAGAAGAGCGTGCTTATCTATGTTTATACCATATATGGAGCTAGTGTGATAGAACACATTCAGAGGTGGAGAGAAGGGAAAAATACTAGCTCAGGAGGAAGACTATATTAAGGCTGATCTCTTGCTAACAAACAGCTTTGGCTTTGCTTGTGCATGAATACGGAGTCCGTGTCCAGAATCGCCACAAATGGTGCCCCATGTGAGGAGCGACAAATCGACCGAAGAAGGTGAACCGGTGGCGAGCCCCACAGGACTGAAGTGCTGCTGAAAGGAAGCAAGAGCCGGCTGGAATCCCTCATCGAGTGAGGTGAGCTGTGGGGAACTATGGGGAGTAATATAACGTCCGAGGAGAAGTCAGTACGGAGCCTAATGGAGGGACTCCTACAAAAGCACAAGGTTGATATCGACCCGCAGTCATTAAAGAGACTTTTGAAGTGGGTATCGATAAACTGTGAGGGGGTCGATGCAGTTAACATTTTTAACTCTGAAACTTGGGACGAAGCAGGAGTTAAATTGTGGGATAGAGCAACAAGGTCGGATAAAATTGCGGCAGAGCTCTTAACTCCCTGGAGACAAATATTAGAGCTTATGCACAAGCAGGAAGCTAGTTACCGAGATGCCGGAGAGTGTGACTCCGCCGCTCTACCTGCTGCCCCCCTAATGCCAGCTAAATCTGAGGTCCCAGAAAAAAGGGAAGGCACCCGATGTATGACTCAAGTTTACCTAGGGTCCTCGAACAGTGATGATGACCCTGATGACCCATTTGATCCTGGACCCATTGACCCAGAGAAAGAACCTAATTTGTATCCCCCTGACCCACATGATCAATGGCAAGCGATCCGCAGAGAGCCATTAGCCGCTGGGGATTACAAGCTGGCCGCGAAGATTGTATCCCCTGTCATCTATGATCCCAGTCAACAACCGAGATGGGAAGGACTTAACTTTTCCATTATTAAGGAAATGCGACGAGGAGTGATAGAATATGGCCTGGGATCCCCATATTCAAGGAACATGTTGGGGTCAATCATGAAATCTTTTACCCTGGTGCCCCATGATTGTCTACAACCCTGCAAGGGCTATTTGTTTTACCTGGCGTTATTGATTCAGATTACTCTGGTGAAATCAAAATTATGGCCTGGACTCCCACCCCACCTTGCACTATTGTGCAAGGCTCACGAATAGCCCAGTTAGTCTACTTTAATGCCCATCCCCCACAAACCACTGACACAGTACAAGGGTGTCAAGGCTTTGAATCAACAGGAGCCCCGCATATTTTGTGGGCCCAAACAGTGAGTGCTACGCGCCCCATGCTGCACTGTACCCTGACGACGAAAGACAAGAAATCTCTCTGATTAGCCGGTATTGACACTGGTGCTGATGTCACCGTCATCTCTAAAGAACTGTGGCCCAAAGACTGGTCTCTGGTGCAACTTGGGGAAGCTGTAACTGGAATTGGCGGGAATGCTTTACCTTTGCAGAGTAAAAACATGATATTAATCGAAGGGCCTGACAAACATGTAGCGTCGGTGCGCCCGTTTGTATTAGCAACACCAATTACATTACGGGGATGGGACTGTATGAGTCAGTGGGGGGTGCAAATTGGGTCAAATTTACCCTGAGGGCCACTGCGGTGCAAGCCACCTTAGAATTGACATGGACAATACAAACTCCGGTATGGGTGGAAGAGTGGCCCCTGCCTGTTGTCAAATTGCACCATTTACACGAATTAGTTGACAAACAATTACGTGCAGGACACATAGTACCTGCCACTAGTCCATGGAATTCACCTGTGTTTGTAATTCAGAAGAAAAGTGGCAAATGGCGTCTCTTACATGACCTAAGGAAAGTTAATGCTGTAATGGAGGATATGGGTGCGCTACAACCAGGCATGCCGTCACCTGCCATGATCCCCCGCAATTGGCATCTTACTGTTCTTGATTTAAAAGACCATTTCTTTACAATTCCTTTGCATCCTAACGATGCCCCTAAATTTGCGTTTTCAGTCCCATTAATATTAGTGAGCCCCACAAATGCTATCATTGGGTAGTATTGCCACAAGGCGTGAAAAATAGCCCTACAATATGTCAATGGTTTGTAGCAAAAGCCCTATCCCCAGTACGTGAACAATTTGCTGAGGCACTTATCTATCGCTATATGGATGATATCCTTATAGCCGCAGAATCTGATGAATATATGCAAATGACCTTAGCGTCTGCATCCCACCAAATAAAGCAGGCCGGTCTGCAAATTGCACCAGAGAAGATTCAACAGGCGAGCCCATGGCAGTATTTAGGGTGGAGAATAACAGAACAAAAAATCAGGCCACAACATGTAAAAATCCAAACTAATGTCAAGACACTTCATGATTTACAAAAACTCTTAGGTACTATTAATTGGGTTTGACCTCTGTTAGGTATTACGAATCATGAATTAAGCCCTTTATTTTCTCTATTGAAAGGCAACCCTGAGCTTTTATCACCTCGCGTTTTAACCCCTGAAGCGACGGTGGCACTTACAAAGGTTTCTGACGCTATCGCTTTGTGTCAAGCAGATCACGCCTGCCCTGAACTACCCTTTCAACTAGTCATCTTGAATCCATCTACCCAGCCACATGCACTGCTTTATCAGTGGGATGTAACACGCAATGACCCCTTAGTGATAATCGAATGGATATTTCTTGCTAATCAGTTACATAAGACCATCGCGACGCATCCTGAAAGCTTTGCCCTGCTAATTATGAAAGGACGACAACGACTCACAGTATTAGCAGGACAAGATATTGCCAGAATCATTGTACCAGTGTCGTCACATATGTTACAGTATTTGATGCAAACTTCTCTAGGCTTTCAAACGGCTTTAGTAGACTTTCCTGGTCAGCTAGATAATCATAGCCCGAGCCACGAGTTGATCCAACACGACTTTATATTATATGAAACCCTAAACAGAAGACATATACCTCTATCAGCCCTCACCATATTTACTGATGGATCAGGTCAAACCGGACGGGCAGTTATTGTGTGGAAAGATCCATGTACTCAAACTTGGTTGTCAGATATCAGCCATGCTGATGGTTCTCCACAAATTGTGGAACTCACTGCAGTAGTCCGAGCTTTTCAACTTTGGCAAGAACCCCTCAATATTGTAACAGACTCAGCTTATGTAGCCGGGCTAGTATCTCGTTTAGAAAATGCATGTTTGCAGGACATTTCTCATCCGCTATTATTCCACTAGCTATTCCAGCTCTCCCGTCTTTTGAATGACAGAAAAGAACCTTATTTTATTATGCATATTAGAGCGCATACGACTCTCCCTGGCCCTTTGGTTGAAGGCGGACAGCGAGCAGATGCCCTGACCATGCCTGTTCAAGTACTTCCCAATATGATGGAACAAGCCCGGATTTCCCACGCGTTTTTTCACCAAAATGCGAAAGCATTACAAAAAATGTTTTCTTTGACATCTGTACAAGCCTGTGACATTACTAGTGCTTGTCCAGACTGCCAAGGCTTATTTAGCACAATATCACACGCAGGCATTAATCCTAGGGGATTGACTGCCTTAGAATTATGGCAAACAGATGTTACCCATTTTCCAATATTTGGTCGCTTGAAATATATTCATGTTTCTGTTGATACCTTCTCGGGAGCAATTTTCGCTTCTGTGCTGGTTTTGGCTGAGAAGGGGTTAATTCTCCTCACCGTGGGGGGTTGGCTACCTTTCCAGCTTCCCGAGTGGCGGGGCGGGGGGCTGGGAGGGGCAGGGCCATGTCAGGAGCGGCTGACCCCAACTGGCCAATGGCAGGTTCATTCCATACCATGTGACACCATGACTAGTATATTGAGGGGGGACAGTTTGCGGCTCGGGGCAGGCGCGGCGGTGAGCGGCTGCATCGCATGCAGTTTGTTTCGGCAGTTAATTCCCCTTCCCCCTCCCTTCACCACCACCCCCACCCCCCACCCCGGGTTTTGTGCCTCTCGTTGTTCTCCGTTACATTGCATTTCTGTTGTTGTTTCTTTTAATTTTAATTATTAAACTGTTCTTATCTCAACCCACAAGCGTTACCCTTCTGATTCTCTCCCCCATCTACCGGTGGGGGAGTGAGCGAGCGACTGTGTGGGTCTGAGCTGCTGGCTAAACCACAACAGCTTCTTATCATTGAGAAAAAGAGCCTGAGACATAAGCAAACACTTTACCTGTGCCTTTGCATCCTTAGGTATCCCACGTATAATTAAGACCGATAATGGCCCAGCCTCTCTCACACAACGTCTACTAACCTTTTTTCAAGATTGGGGGGTGAAACACATCACAGGTATTCCTCACTCCCCCACAGGGCAAGCCATCGTTGAACAAGCACATAACACCTTAAAATGCATGTTGTTACAACAAAGCAGGGGAGCTGGAACCTTAACTCCACAAGAGTGTTTAGCAAAAGCACTCTATGTCCTTAACTTTTTTAATTTTTCCGATACAGCTCCCCCAATGAGCCGACACTATCTCTCTCTGCAAACAGACCGGCAGAGCACTGAAGGAAAGGCGCAGGTCCTTGTATGAAATTTAGAATCCGGGATAACGGAGGGTCCCTTCGCCCTAATAACATGGGGGAGAGGTTACGCTTGCGTCTCCACAGGGTCAGGACATCGCTGGATCCCAGCCCATTGTGTTCGGCCGTATCGGTATCAACCCTCAACAGAAAATTCCGTATCGGAAGAACCAAACCCTACTGAAGGAAAATGAAGATGCTCTGTTTGTTGATTGTATTTATAATCTGTTCATGTAACTGGGTATGTTCTTGGCCAGGTGTGCCAGTTTTGGCTGAGAAGGGGTTAATTCTCCTCACTGTGGGGGGTCGGCTACCTTTCCAGCTTCCCGAGCTCTGCCACTTCGGCAGGAGGCTGGGAGGGGCAGGGCCATGGTTGGGGTGGCTGACCCCGACTGGCCAATGGCAGGTTCATTCCATACCATGTGACACCATGACCAATATATTGAGGGGGGGCAGTTTGCGGCTCGGGGAGGCGCGGTGTTGGTTCGGCGGGCGGTGAGCGGCTGCGTCGTGTGCGGTTTGTTTCGGCGGTTCATTCCCCTCCCCCCTCCCTTCCCCCTCCCCCGGGTTTCGCGCCTCTCATTGTTCTCCTTTCCATTGCATTTCTGTTGTTGTTTCTTTTAATTATAATTATTAAACTGTTCTTATCTCAACCCACGAGCTTTACCCTTCTGATTCTCTCCCCCATCTACTGGTGGGGGGGTGAGCGAGCGACTGTGTGGGGCTGAGTTGCCGGCTAAACCACGACACCAGGGTTACCCAAGCTGCCATCATCTAACAATGTTTGGGTAACACTGGCGAAAGCCATAAACCAAGACTCGTTCATTCTGAATCTATTCACAAAAGTATTCAGCAGCTAGAACAAAACCTGCAGAAACTGCAAATGGACAGTGATTGGAGTTGGCTTGATCAGTTCTTTGGTGGGCTAGGTCTGGGCGGATTGGTAAACACCCTTGTGAAATATGTAATCTTTTGCATTGGAATATTTTTGTGTATTGTTATCTGTATCCTATGCTTATTACAATGCTTACACCGTTTAATAGATAAATCTCTGAAAACCATATTGATAGTTGAAAAAGAAGGGGGAATTGTGGAATAAGTGAATGTGGCCTCCCATGACAGCACCAGAGATCTCATCGCCCTTGTTGGATGCAAGCCATGGGATAGAAAAACAACCCACAAAAACACAGAACTGAGGCCTTGATATGTGGGACAGAAGGTCAGGGGCACAGCTGGAGCACCGAAGCAGAACAGTGCGCTTATCTATGTTTATACCATATATGGAGCTAGTGTGATAGAACACATTCAGAGGCGGAGAGAAGGGAAAAATACTAGCTCAGGAGGCAGGCTATATTAAGGCTGATCTCTTGCTAACAAACAGCTTTGGCTTTGCTTGTGCATGAATATGGAGTCTGTGTCGTGATTCACCACAATGCCCTTTTAGATGCAACCCAGCATCCTGTTGGCCTTCTTGGCCGCAGCAGCTCACTGTTCGCTCATATTGAGCTTCCTGTCCACCGGGACCCCCACATCCCTTTCCACAGAGCTGCTCTCCAGCCAGGTGGATCTCAGTCTGTGCTGCATTCCCAGATTATGTTTTCCCAAGTGCAAGACCTTACACTTCTCCTTGTTGAACTTCATAAGGTTCTTGTTGGCCCACTCTTCCAGCCTATCCAGATCTTCCCGCAGAGCAGCTCTCCCTTCTGGAGTGTCTACTTCCACACTCAACTTGGTGTCATCCGCAAACTTCATCAGGCTACACTTGATCCCATTATCCAGATCACTTATGAAGATGTTGAATAACATTGGGCCCAATATCGATCCCTGGGAGACTCCACTTGTGACAAAATGTCTGGTTTATGTCACAAAAATTTATTTCTGATACCAATTTATCAATAAACTAATATTTAATGCAAACAAAAGAGCCTTTCTATTTATATATTATCCCCTCTGCCCATTAAAAGTAATTTGCCATCTTATGTCAGCCTAACTACATGATACTGGGATGAGGAATGGGGAGAATTAATTCTACCTTCCTCAACATGGATATTTGTCTCCATATTCCTCCTAGAAGCGAGGGGAACATAAGAGCGACTGAAACATAATATCCATAGAGGATAAATCTTTCCAATATTAGCTCTCCATCCCAGGATTTAAATGTACAAGATGGGGTGTTTCCTTCCTCTCGCCCACCCCCAGTGAACTGCAGAGATCTTCCACAGCAACACAGGCTTCCTTCATGGCATTCACTGAAATTCTCATCTCACTAAATATCAGTGCACAAAACAAACATCTTCCAAAGTATACATGATTGAAAATTGGCCATCCACTAGCACCCCTTCATTTTTGTTTCTTTTTTGTACCATGACACATATGTTTTGGACATTTTGTTCAGAAGGATGCCAACTTGCTTACCTCAAGCAAAGGGATTCCATTGCTTGCCTACACTAATACGCTCTGCCACAAACAGCTTTGCAGATCTCTGCTGCATAGTGTGCAGATCTTAATAGAAGCATATCATTAATGTTAAAGGCACATCTAATCTTCAAGGCTGATCTTTAGGAAAACACTTTTGCAAAAGAAAAAAAACTTGTGGGTTGAGATAAGAACAGTTTAATAATGACAATAAAATAATAATTATAATAATGATTCTTATTACAGTAATAACGATAATGATATAATAAAAGGGAAAAGGGAAAAAGGGAAAACAACAGAAACACAAATGATACAACTGCTCACCACATGCCGACCAACGTTGCCGGTCCCCAACCCGCGACTGCTGCTTCCCTTCTCCCCCGGCCAGCTCCTCCCAGTTATCATACTGGGCATGACATTACATGATATGGAATATCCCTTTGGTCAGTTTGAATACGCTCTCTTAGCTGTGCCCCCTCCCCTCCCAGCTTCTTGTGCACCCAGCAGAGCATGGGAAGCTAGAAATGTCCTTGACTAGTACAAGCACTGCCCAGCAACAGCCAAAACATCTGTGTGTTATCTCAACAGGTTTTTTTGCATGCTAAGTTCAAAGCACAGCACTATGCCAGCTAGAGTGAAGAAAATGAACTCTATCCCAGCTACAACCATGACAGTATCCACCCCTTATTCCGTATCATTTACGTGATGCTCAGGTCCCATACTATCCAGTACAATTTCAATAACCCCTACCCGCCTTCGCATCCTTTATCAGAACATACAGATTTCATTTATCATTCCCCTAGCCTATGGACCACCCCGTAAAATGTCTGTGAAATGTCCATTGAGTTCATTTAGTCCGTGACTTTGGGTTTCATCTATTGTAAGAGTCTTTCAGAGAGGTGCTGTGTGTGGTGTTGGATTCTTGCATGCTGAAGTCAGTCCTCGTTCCATCACCACTCCACTGTTAGTTCTTGTTCTCTCAGTGCTGCACTTCGCTTGGTTCAATTGAAAGTTCATTTTTTATTATTATTAATTTGGGAGATTCCCACCATGATACCATTGATATGGCATATAGCAACCATAGTAGTGATGACATACAACATTATATGGCAATTAACAGCATACCATTCAGTTCATTGGCTGTTTTCACCCAAAATCAAATCCCCCTGAGGTACACACTGGCCTCCTCCATCTTCCCGCATCACCCACCAAGTGCACCCAGGTCCTTGAGCAAACGCAGTCCCATGAATGGGTTTGCCTTTGCCTGAGGCAGGAAGAACCCAGACTGTTTTGCCCAGCATATTTGTTATGTGCACTACAGAGACTCTATCCCCTTCCACAGTACATAAGGGTTCTGACTGGGCAGGGCCAGCTTGTCTGACAGATCCCCTCGTGTTGACTAACCAGGTGGCTTTTGCTAAATGTGTATCCCAGTGCTTGAATGTTCCACCCCCAACATTTCTCTCAGCATAGTTTTTAACAGTCCATTGTATCTTTTGATTTTCCCAGAGGCTGGTGCGTGACAGGGGATGTGATACACCCACTCAATACAATGCTCTTTGGCCCAGCTGTCTACGACGTTGTTTTGGAAATGAGACCCGTTGTCTGACTCAATTCTCTCTGGGGTGCCATGTCGCCACAGGACTTGTTTTTCGAGGATAGTATTCTGGGCAGTGGCGTGGGGCATGGGATATGTTTCCATCCAGCCAGTTGTTGTTTCTACCATTGTCAGCACATGGCGCTTGCCTTGGTGCGTTGGTGGGAGTATGATAGAGTCAATTTGCCAGGCCTCCCCATATTTATATTTCAGCCATTGTCCCCCATACCACAGAGGCTTTACCCACTTGGCTTGATTGATTGCAGCGCATGTTTCACATGCGTGGCTAACCTGTGCAAGAGCATCCATGGTCAAGTCCAACCTCGATCACGAGCCCACCTGTATGTTGCATCTCTCCCTTGATGGCCTGAGGTGTCATGGGCCCACCGAGCTAGAAATAGTTGACCCTTATGTTGCCAGCCCGGATCCACCCAGCTACTTCAGTCTTGGCAGCCTGATCTACCTGCTGGTTGTTTCAATGTTCTTCAGTGGCCCAACTCTTGGGGACGTGAGCATCCACATGACGTACCTTTACAACCAGGTTCTCTAACCGGGCAGCAATATCTTGCCACAATGCGACAGCCCAGATGGGTTTGCCTCTGCGCTGCCAGTTGCTCTGCTTCCACTGCTGTAGCCAGCCCCACAGGGCATTTGCCACCATCTATGACTCAGTATAGAGATAGAGCACTGGCCACTTTTCCCATTCAGCAATGTTTAAGGCATGCTGGATGGCCTTTAACTCTGCAAACTGGATCGATTCACCTTCTCCTTCAGCAGTTTCTGCTACTTGTCGTGCAGGACTCCATACAGCAGCCTTCCATCTCCGGTGCTTTACCACAAGGCAACAGGACCCATCATTGAACAAGGCATATTATTTCTCATTTTCTGGCAGTGTGTTATACAGCGGGGCTTCTTCAGCATGTGTCACCTCCTCCTCTGGTGATATTCCCAAGTCTTTGCCTTCTAGCCAGTCCATAATCACTTCCAAGATCCCTGGGAGACTGGGGTTTCCTACTCGAGCCCACTGGGAGATCAGTGCAACCCATCTACTCCATGTAGCATCAGTTGCATGGCGTGGAGAGGGGACGTTCCCTCTGAACATTCAGCCCAGCACTGGCAGTCGGGGTGCCAGGAGCAACTGTGCTTCAGTACCAACCACTTCTGAAGCAGCTCGGACCCCTTCATATGCTGCCAATATCTCTTTTTCAGTTGGAGTATAGCGGGCTTCGGACCCTCTGTATCCCCGACTCCAAAACCCTAGGGGTCGACCTTAGGTCTCCCCTGGCGCTTTCTGCCAGAGGCTTCAGGTAGGGCCATTCTCCCCGGCTGCAGTGTAGAGCACATTTTTTATATCTTGTCCTGCCTGGACTGGCCCAAGAGCTACTGCACGAACTATTTCTCGTTTAATCTGTTCAAAGGCTTGTTGTCGCTCAGGGCCCCATTTGAAATCATTTTTCTTCTGGGTCACTTGATAGAGAGGGTTTACAATCAGACTGTAGTGTGGAATATGCATTCTCCCAAAACCCACAACGCCCAAGAAAGCTTGTGTTTCCTTTTTGCTAGTTGGTGGAGACATGGCTGCTATTTTGTTGATCACATCCATTGGAATCTGACGATGACCATCTTGCCATTTTATTCCCAAGAACTGGATTTCTTGTGCAGGTCCCGTAACTTTACTTTTTTTTATGGCAAAACCAGCTTTCAGGAGGATTTGAACTACTTCCTTTCCTTTCTCAAAAACTTCTTCCGCTGTGTTGCCCCACACAATGATGTCATCAATGTATTGTAGGTGTTCGGGAGCTCCACCTTGTTCCAGAGCATTATGGATCAGTCCATGGCAAATGGTAGGGCTGTGTTTCCACCCCTGGGGCAGTCGATTCCAGGTGTACTGGACACCCCTCCAAGTGAAAGCAAACTGTGGCCTGCACTGTGCTGCCAGAGGGATTGAGAAGAATGCATTAGCAATATCAGTTGTGGCATACCACTTGGCTGCCTTGGACTCCAGGTCGTATTGAAGTTCTAGCATGTCTGGCACAGCAGCACTCAATGGTGGAGTGACTTCGTTCAGGCCACGGTAGTCTACTGTCAGTCTCCACTCTCCATTAGACTTCCGGACTGGCCATATGGGACTGTTAAAGGGTGAGTGGGTCTTACTGATGACTCCTTGGCTCCTCAGTTGGTGAATGAGTTTATGGATGGGGATCAGAGAGTCTCTGTTGGTGCGATATTGCCGCCGGTGCACTGTTGTGCTGGCGATCGGCACCTGTTGTTCTTTGACCTTCAGCAACCCCACAACAGAAGGGTCCTTCGAGAGACCGGGCAAGGTAGACAGCTGTTTCATTTCCGCCGTCTCCAAGGCAGCTACACCAAAAGCCCACCGAACACTTTTGGGTCCTTGAAATACCCTCTCCTGAGGCAGTCTATGCCAAGGATGCATGGAGCCTCTGGGCCAGTCACAATGGGGTGCTTTTGCCACTCATTCCCAGTGAGGCTCACTTCGGCCTCCAATACAGTTAGCTCTTGGGATCCCCCTGTCACTCCAGCAATGCTGATGGGTTCTGCCCCTATATAGTTTGATGGCATTAAGGTGCACTGTGTGCCGGTGTCCACTAAAGCTTTATACTCCTGTGGGTCAGATGTGCCAGGCCATCGGATCCACACAGTCCAGTAAACCCGGTTATCCCTTTCCTCCACCTGGCTGGAGGCAGGGCCCCTCTAGTCCTGATCATAGTATTCATCACTCACTTCCGGTAGATATGAATCACGGGTGTCTCTGTTAAGATCAGTCAGGACATCAGCACTTCTGCTCCTCTGCCTGGGGAATTGCTTACGGGAAACTGGAGCAGCAGCTCTCCTGGAGAAACTCCCCTGAGTAATTGTTCTCCCTTGCAGCTCACGTACCTGTGCCTCTAGGGCTGAGGTACGTTTTCCATCCCACTTCTTCATGTCCTCTCCGTGATCACGCAGGTAAAACCATAGGGTGCCCCGTCGTGTGTATCCCTTCTCTTGAGCCAAGGGACGCTTACTCCTAATGGCTGAGATACTGGTTCCTACTGGTGGGGAGTAGGACCTATCTTCTTTGAGTTGCTGGACCTCTCGGGACAGTTTCTCAACAGCAGAGACAAGCGAGGAAGAGATTCGCTTCATATTCCTGGAGTTTATCAATCAACTCAGCCACCGTTGGTGTCTCATCATCTTTCCAGGACATCACTGCCAATGAGTTTGCATACGAGGATGGTGCACTCTGTACAAACTTCCACCACATGGGTCGTGTGCACTCGGCTTCATCTGGATCTTTGGAGGACCGTTGATCGTCCAGGTCACCATAAACCACCTCAAGCATGGCTAATTCCCTTAGATGCTGAATGCCTTTCTCCATGGTCATCCATTTTCCTAGGCAAAATACAATATATCTTCTTTGAAGGGGTACCTCTCTCTCACCGCGGACAGGAGCCGCCTCCAGAGGCTGAGGGCTTGTGTTCCTTTTCCAATTGCTTTATCAATGCCCCCTTCCCTAGAAAGGGATCCCAGTTGTTTGGCTTCCTTCCCCTCTAATTCCAAACTACTGGCCCCATTATCCCAGCATCGGAGCAGCCAGCTGATAACGTGCTCACCTGAATGACGCCCAAAATCTTTCCGTATATCCTGCAACTCACTCAAGGATAGAGATCGCTTAGTTTCCGTTTCTTGTACACATTCTTCCTCTTCCTCCTCCTCTTCTCGTGATGGCCCTGGTTCCTCGTAATCTCTTTCTAAACGAGTTGACCTTCTCTTCCATGATTTCTTCTCGCGTATAGGGGCGACTGATACTGGCACAGGTTGGTCCTCTGGTTTAGCTGCAATGCTTGGCACTGGGGTTTGAGTAGCTGCAGTGCCTGTCGTGGGGGTTTGAGTGGCCGCCGTGCTCGTCACTGGGGTTGGAGTAGCTGCAGTATCTGTCGTAGGGGGTTGGGTGGCTGCAGTGCTTGTCGCTGGGGTTGGAGTAGCTGCAGTGTCTGTCTTGGGGGTTTGAGTGGCTGCAGTGCTTGTCACGGGGGTTGGAGTAGCTCCCTTCTCTTTCCCTTGGGGGTACTGAATAGTGTTAAATAGGGCTCGATAGGCATAATCCAGACCCCAGCACATTGCAGTGATTTTTATCTCCCTGGAATTGCCAGGGTGACAACATACTTCCTCCAAATGTTCTACTAATTTTTCAGGATTCTGCACTTGTTCAGGGGTGAAGTCCCACACCACAGGGGGTGCCCACCATCTTAGGCATTTGCCCATACTTTCCCACATACCCTGCCACCCATAGCTATCGAGCCTTGAGACAGATCTCTGGATTATATTCTTAACTTGCTTACTAACCTTAGACAGATCTGATACCACCTGCCAAAGCAATATCAACAGATGTATCTTGACTACCCAAGGATGTTCAAGATACTGAAAAGTTGTTGTAATGAAGGAGGAGACATTACATAAGATGATAGCTAAGGTGCCATTCTCTATTTCCTCCATAAAAAACTTCTCAGAGGAGGAGGTATAATTGCTAATTGCCTCCATGAGGTGGTAGCTGTAGTACAGTAATGGCTTCCATGCAAGACCTAAATAACCGATAACAGTCAAGGCCAGTGTTTTAATAACAAGTCTCCTAGGCAAAATATCTCTAATCACTGCAGAGCACAGCAAACTGACAAAACCAACAGCAAGTTTTAACATGTACTTTACAATCAGCATTGTAAAGACTGGATAAACTAATACTGAGAGCAGATGAATCAATGCTGTGACCAGCAACTGTTATTATCTCAAACCCTTCTCGCCCCACGTTGGGCGCCAAAAATATACTGTCGTGGTTCAGCCTCAGCTGGCAACTGAACACCACGCAGCCGCTCGCTCACCCCCCCCACCCCTGTGGGATGGGGAAGAGAATCGGACGAGCAAAAGAACTTGTGAGTTGAGATAAGCACAGTTTAATGATTACAATAAAATGATAATGATAAATGATTATGATAATAATGACAATAATGTTCATATAATAAAAGGGAAAAGGAAGGGAAAGGGAAAAACAGGGGAAAAAATCCCATGGAAACACAAACGATACAACTGCTCACCACCCACCGACTGACGCTGCCCGTCCCCAAGCCGCGATTCCTCCCCCCTCCCCCGGCCAGCCCCTCCCAGGTAACATACTGGGCATGACGTTACATGATATGGAATATCCCTTTGGTCAGTTTGAATCCACTCTCTTAGCTGTGCCCCCTCCCCTCCCAGCTTCTTGTGCACCCAGCAGAGCATGGGAAGCTAGAAATGTCCTTGACTAGTACAAGCGCTACCCAGCAACAGCCCAAACATCTGTGTGTTATCTCAACAGGTTTTTTTCCCATGCTAATTTCAAAGCACAGCACTATACCAGCTAGAGTGAAGAAAATTAACTCTATCCCAGCTAAAACCATGACAGTGTTGAAACACTGGAACAGGTTGCCCAGACTGGTTGTAGGTGCCCCATCCCTGGAAATGTTCAAGGTCAGGTTGGATGGGGCTCTGAGCAACCTGATCTAGTTGAAGATGTCCCTGCTCATTGCAGAGGGTTAGAACTAGATGATCTTCAAAGGTCCCTTCCAACCCAAACCATTCTATTATTCTAATTATATAAGCATTTTTGAAAAAAATTACATTGTTCATTTGTAAATGTATTAGAGCAATAAAATTACGTATTCCTTTGTTCACTTTTTTTTGGTGTACTGGTCATATTATACCTGAGACTTCAAATATCCTCTGGTCTTTAACATTCTGTTTAATTAATGTTAAAGCCAGGCTTGGGCTTGATTTCAGGTAGCAAAACCACAGGGATGAAGACACAGAAAGAACAGGTCAAAATCAGTTTGAAAATTCAGCATACACAAACTTGTATACATTAATGAGCAATTTTAATTTGCTGTATGATAGGCCCAACCTAGTTCTTATTTATAGGAGCTGCCTCACTGAAACTAGGGAAACACCTTATGTAAGTAATGACTACGTGAATAACTGGGACCTTACAGGATTTGGCTCTATACATAAGTAATAGTTTGTACAACGTCTTCTGATTTGGCAGATGTTTTGGCCTACATTCCTACAGATACTTTGGTGTATATTGTTTACAAAAACATGGGTTAAATACACCGAAACTTAATTTTTCTTAGGTCAGCGTGGAAAAATATTATAAGTTAAATGTAACAAATTAAACATTTGTGTTAAATATAGTATCTTATGTTTATCATGTGTATAGCAAGTCTATGTATTTGTATCCTATACATTATTAGCAAAACGTGGTTCAAGTGGCTGACTTTCATTTACATTAACTGGCATACCTTTTTCCTTCAATTATATTCTATTTGTTGTGCAGATACTGAGAGGCATGGAAAAAACCTAATGAATATTTCTAAGCAAAATGCTTCACAAATATATCCCATTTATGTTCAAAATATACTATTTCACTGGGGGAATTTTTGTTTCAGCACAATCTATCAACAGTGTTTAGAATAAGAGCAGTATCTTTCAAATGCAGCATTTGGAAGTCACCATTTGTCATTAAATGTAACTGTGTGTCCAAGAGCTTTGTAATAATAGCCTTTAATTAAACTGGGGACTGTTTGAGGGTTTCTGTTGCCCTTTGAAGTTCTTAATTATTAGTTGTATCAAGACTTTTATGGCAGACTTAAGGTTAAACTATATAATTAAAATAAACTTCCAAGAGAAATAAAAAGGCTTTTCATGTTTTAATTAAATATTTGAGCGTCAAGGTTTTAAAAATAACATATGTTTTGATTTTCTTATGATGGCATACTAGAATGCAACATACATTAGACAAAATATTGGTAGCTATTTACGGAAATAATAGCTAAGCATGATGCATGTAAATGATCTATTTGCTACGTATGAATGGTTAAAGTGCTAATTAAATAGTTGGTATTCAAGTCTATGCTCATCCATTGTTTAGTGACATACAAATTCAGTGATGTGTGCCAGCAGACATTTTAAGTTGAATGTTTTCTCCTCTATGCTCTTTGTCATGAAATGGTGGCACCATGATGGGAAAACTAATGTAAGCAAAACACTGAAAAATGCTTTAATAATGTTTTAACCATGTAACAACACTAGTCTGGTTTTCTAATGAATTTTTAATTCCTTTCCTCTTATAAGGATGTTATGAGTTACTGCTGATGCATATTAAATCATACATGAGTCATTTTCTTGCTAAACTTGCAGAAAATTACTAAATGCTAATGCATCAAATGGGGCTTCCTATATATGGCACAGTAAATATGCCCTCACGGGTTTTCTGCAATCAATATCCTGTACTTCATTAGCAACTAGATAAAGGTCTGTTGTGAAAAGGAAAACTATTGCATATACAGTGCAAAATTATGATATCTATGATGTCTACATGATGATTAAAACCCAGTCTAGAATTAGAATTTGCACAAGAGTAAAACTAAAGTTCCTTGACAAGTTGAGAGAGCTGGGGTTGTTTAGCCTGGAGAAGAGATGGCTCCAGGGAGACCTTATTGTGGCCTTTCAATACTTAAAGGGGGCTTATAAGAAAGACGGGAACAGACTTTTGTCGTGGTTCAGCCCCAGTCAGCAACTAAATACCACGCAGCTGCTCGCTCACTCCCCCCACCCCTGTGGGACAGGGGAGAGAATCAGAAGAGCAAAAGCACAAAAAAGAAAAAGCTTGTGGGCTGAGATAAGAACAGTTTAATAATTAAAATAAAATATTATAATTATTATTATTATAACAATTATAATATAATAAAAAGGAAAAGGGAAAAAGGGAAAAAACCAGAAACAAACAATACAACCGCCCACCACCTGTCCCTGAGCTGTGATTGCTGCCTCCCTTCCCCAGCCAGCTCCTCCCAGTTAACATACTGGGCATGACATTACATGATATGTAATCTTTGGCCAGTAAAAGTTTATGTAAAACTTTGGCCAGTTTGAATCCACTCTCTTAGCCATGCCCCCTCCCCTCCCAGCTTCTTGCGCACCCGGCAGAGCATGGGAAGCTAGAAAAGTCCTTGACTAGTACAAGCACTACCCAGCAACAACCAAAACATCGGTGTGTTATCAACATTGTTTTCATACTAAGGCCAAAGCACAGCACTATGCCAGCTGCAGTGAAGAAAATTAACTCTATCCCAGCTAAAACCATGACAACCTTTTAATAGGGCCTGTTGTGATAGGACAAGGGGTAATGGTTTCAAACTAAAAGAGGGTAGATTCAGACTAGAGATTGGGAAGAATTTTTTACGATGAGGGTGGTGAAACACTGGAACAGGTTGCCCAGACTGGTTGTAGATGCCCCATCCCTGGAAACGTTCAAGGTCAGGTTGGATGGGGCTCTGAGCAACCTGATCTAGTTGAAGATGTCCCTGCTCATTGCAGAGGGTTAGAACTAGATGATCTTCAAAGGTCCCTTCCAACCCAAACTGTTCTATGCGTCTATGAAGTACAGTTAAATGACCTCCCTGAAAGCAGCCTAGTACTGCTAATAACCACCAGGAAGTTCATTGAGCCTTTGCACATTTAGTATTGAATGCTAGGTTTAAAATACACATAGCCCATGGTATTAATTTTGCACTTTTTTATATATCTCTGTCACTGCTAAATCCGTAGCCACCAAAATCTTGCCAGCTCCTCACTATTTCTCAGTGCAAGTTAAAAATGCTGTTCTTACTGCTATATACACTAACCTCCCACCCACATTAATTGCTCCATTCCTGTATTCCTGTTAATAGAAACTATATATATATCAGTCAACATATATTTGAATTGATAGCATGGTCCCAATAAGAATGGCATCACTGTGTCATGGTTTTGGCTGGGATAGAGTTAAATTTCTTCATAGTAGCTAGTATGGGACTATGTTTCGGATTTGTGCTGGAAACAGTGTTGATAATGTTTTAGTTGTTGCTAAGTAGCGCTTACACTGGTCAAGGACTTTTTCAGCTTCCCATGCTCTGCCAGGTGCACAAGAAACTGGGAGGGGACACAGCTGGGACAGCTGGCCCAAACTGACCAAAGGGATATTCCATACCATATGACATCATGCTCAGTATATAAAGCTGGGGGAAGAAGAAGGAAGGGGGGGGGATGTTTGGAGTGATGGTGTCTGTCTTCCCAAGTAAACATTATGCTTGATGGAGCTCTGCTCTCCTGGAGATGGCTAAACACCTGCCTGCCGATGGGAAGTAGCAAATAAATTCCTTGTTTTGCTTTGTTTGTGCACACAGTTTTTTTCTTTCCCTATTAAACTGTCTTTATCTCAACCCAGGAGTTTCCTCACTTTTACTCTTCTGATTCTCTGCCCCATCCCACTGTGGGGGGAGTGAGTGAGCGGCTGTGTGGTGCTTAGTTGCCAGCTCGGGTTAAACCATGACACACTAACAATCTTATTAATAAAAAAAAAAAAAATGCATTTAATGAAGGAAACTTGGGGGTTTGGGTTGGGGTTTTTTTTGCTGGGGGTATGTTTGGGGGGGGGATTATTTGGGGGTGGCTTGTTTGTGTTTTTTTTACACATCTGGAATATTCTTTCTACCTGGTGCAAAAAAAAGACTATTTGAAAATAAATTTATGCTTTGCCCTACAGTTATTTTTAATTAGTTTTTATAAATAAGTAATGCATAATATATTATTTAGATGCAATGGTCTTAAGAATTTGAGTGATATTTCAACTACAATTGTAGTAATTTATTTATCAATGAAAAATTTACATAATCACACTTCAAAATCCAGTGGACTAGAGAGATATCAGAAAGACACCCAGGAACATGCACAATGACTCTGGGCATTAAATTTACTTAATAATGCAGTGGTGTGCAAGATGTCATATCTAACATCACTATATTTGGTTAATCATTTTTAAATTATGAAAGCATAAATACTGTTTTCTCTTTTTAGTTTCATTTTATGAAAAAGACAATTTTTAAATACAGAATAGGATTAGAATATTCTATAGCAAATATAATATTATTCCTAGTAGAATGTAAGTGAATTTAAGTATAATTTACAATAAAACCCTGGAGTCTCTCTTTTTCAACTGTCAGAAGAAACATTGATTTTTATTATCGTAATATCATTAAATAGTTATTTATTTAGTTCAGTTATTTTAGATTATCACATTGGCAATCAATTGTAAACAACAATGCAGGAGAGAAATGGAAGTTTTCTGACTTGTCATTGTAGACAGATGGGTGATAGCGGTAACTCACTCTTGTTAACTCAGTTGTACTATGAATCTTCCCTTAGCATGTGAAGTCTTTTTGAGGTAAATGTGGTAGAGCTTATGGTTACTGGGAGTGTAGTGAACTTACTTCATGAAAGTGCATATGCAGATACAGATCATAGGGTTTTTTTAAGCATTTAAACTTACATATGCATACACATACACACAAACAAGTTTGAGTGCATACGTCAATTCTGTTCATGTATGTTTCTAAAATAAAAAGAGAATCTACATAGCTATCATATGAAACTAATTTATGCTATTTGAGAATTAGGTGGATTTAGAGGAAGATATGAAATTAATAGTCATACATTTCCAACAATATATTTATGGCTACTGGTAAAATATTGGTACCTCATAAAATCCTCAGTACTCAACTAAGCAGTAACCTATATAATGTATGCTTACATCAATTACAGCTATAGGAAAGGAGGTTTTAATGGTATTTTTTGAAGCAAATATTTAATACAGAAAAATCAGTGAAAAATTAGCTCCAGTTCCATTTCAGTTGGTAGCACCACAAGGTTATACTATTCTGTAAACCTACAGAGAATTCTACAGTGCTTCAATAGAAATTGCTTTCTGTGACAGAAAACAGCTAAAGACAATAATTTATATTTATACGAAAGTGTTAATTTTACATTTTTTTATGTACCACAGCTGCTGCTGAAGTGAGAACAACTCACACATGTACATTCTATCCTTATTGTGCAGGTTTTCTGTTACTGACTTCAGCTTTCTCATACAAGGTTATTGCGTTAGATTCCAATTACATTAAACTATTACTGATATTATCATGATAATGATATTATTTTATAACACCCCAAACTCTTGTTTCCTAAAGATAATATTCTATATGACAATGACAGTGGAGTATTTTTATGTTAATGTCCCTTTCAGAGAACTGACATTATTAACAGAATAAATGTAACTTATTTGAAAAGATGTCTCTTGAAAATTCTGATTAAAAAAACAACCGTATGTCGCTTTGTCTTTGCACAGAGTTTATTTTGGAATTAAAATTATGCTGATCAGACCATACAGGTTCTTTACAAAGGGCCAAATGCTGGTATTATTCAAGTCCAAAGATAGACTGACCAAGCTTTGACCCAAAGCATGGGACATTCAATTTTCCCAAACAACTCTTCTTAGACTTTAAACAAGACAAATTACTGATCATTTCTCATAGTCATTCATTTATGAAGCTCATTTTGACCTAGTTTCTATTTTCTCCATACTGATACACAAACCGGAAGTGGAAAGACTAAACAGAAGGTGGTTCCTTACCTAAATCTTTTATATTGGCAGTTCCCTTAGTTTCTGTATCAGAGGAGGCTGGTGATCCTGGTCACTGCTGTGACCTTACTCACATGGTTTTCAGCATCATCAAAGCCATAACAGTCTACAAAACATTAAGCAAATGAAGACGACCAGTGTTCTTATCAAATTGCACTTTAGCATAAATATTTAAATAATCAGTATTTAGGATAAGTGAATAAATATCAGTTCATCATTACCTTCCAATGTTACATGCCTCAGATTTTTGTAAGAGCTCAAGGAACTGAAAAAGATGTTCTCACAACAGGCAAGAAACCACCTACACCTGGAGGAACAACCTCGATCTTGCCCTGAACTCTATGCATCCCATGATTATGTCTACATTAAATATGTGTGTGTTTACCATGTGTTTACCATTCTACTATAAATTATTGTACAAATACCTGTATTTAGGTGTAGCCCAGATGCAAAAATATTTAAAGACAAGAGGTTATAGATATAAAATTGAATAACATTACAAATGGTTGGGGTAGCAAAAAAACATTTTCAAAATGCTACTTCTTGTAAGAAAATCTACTACTGATGCAGTGAAGAATCAGCAGTATTTCCATTGTATCAAATATTGCCTCAGAGTTAAAGCAAAACAGTGTAGCATGGAAAAATTAGCCCTTCTTATCAGCCTATGGCAGACCCCTAGGAAAGAACAATTCTGAGATCTGTTGGAACTGCTGCTGTTTACCTATGAAAGAAAAAACTTGGCAAGGCCTTGATGCTGGGGAGGCAACATTAGTCATTAAGGTACATTTTAGAAATGCAGCTTTACCCTGACTGTTAATAGACCACTGAACTAGGAAAGGCAATAGTGGGCAGCTGGAACTGAGAAGGAGTGTCCCTGTCTGACCAGGTGTCCTTGTATCATACTTGCCCTTACTCCTTGTCTTCCTTGGCCTCCATGCAGGCTAAAAGGAAAGTGGCCATGCACCATACCAAGGTGGATTTAGCTTCACCTTAAAGAACTGAAGAGTTAAGATGGTATCATTAGCTGCACACAGCATGATTTCTCTCTAATCCTTTCTGGAATTTACAAGAAGTTTAAATGTCCATGCATGATGTTATTAACTGGCTTTAGTAAGTACTTAAGACACAATTTTTTTATAAAATACCTCTGGTCAACTTCTTTCTACCAAAAGGGGATAGCTCAGCCTTCTGACGACACACTGGTCAGGAGGTAACTCTCCACAGCCTGGGAGGCTTTCCTGAGGCATGAAGAGGGAGGGGGGCATGGAGCAGCTCCCAGCTCCCCCACCCCATCACCACGTTGCAATGATGCAAACTTACACAAAGGCACACCAAAACAGTTAATAGCCACCACTGTCTCCCTTGGCATACTGTTCACGCAGTCCTCGTGGCCAGGCAGCGAGGTGCACCAGGTGAGGGGCCGCAAGGCAACCCTCAAGCCAAGGGACAGTCACACACCTGGAGAGGTCTCACTTTATTCACAGGAGGAGCTTTCCACATGCAAGTGAAAGCACTTGGCATAATGACAAATCAGTATAATAATAACTCAGTGTCATAGTTTAGCCAGTAACTCAGCCCCACACAGTCACTCACTCCCCCACCAGTGGGATGGGGGAGAGAATCAGAAGGGTAACACTCATGGATTGAGATAAGAACAGTTTAATAATTAAAATTTTTAAAAAGCAACAACAAAAATGCAATGGAAAGGAAAACAAGAGGCACAAAACCCTGGGGGGACAAACCACCAAAACAAACAGCACACAACACAACCACCCACCAACCCAACACCACACCTCAAGCCACAAACTGCCCCCCTTAATATACTGGTCATGGTGCCACATGGTATGGAATGAACATCCCATTGGCCAGTCGGGGTCAGCTGCCCCACCTGTGGCCCCGCCCCTCCCAGCCTCCCACCTACATGGCAGAGCTCAGGAAGCTGGAAAGGTACCCGACCACGACAGTGAAGAGAATTAACCCCTTCTCAGCCAAAACCAGCACACTCAGTATAAGTATATAAGCTAAATACATATGTACATAACTATATATAAGACTATGGTAGGAAAATGGTCGGCAGCCACTGGGACATGAGGGAGGATGATCCCCAGCATGACTAACATGGCCCAGCAGCACCTAGGAGAGCCCTGCCGCTGCTGCTGGTCTCCCAGGAAACGCTAATCAGCACCCCAGTTGCAGGAGGCGCACAACACTCCACTGGTAGCAGACTGCCATCTCGGCAGAGCAGCAGCCCTCAGCGGTGGGAGGTCGTGGGGGTTGTCTTCAGTCCTGCAGAGGTGCCTCCCGCACGACGCTCACTGCAGGCTGAGGCGACCAGGGCAGCAAGCAGGTTCCAACACCAAGGTTTCAGCTCATGTCCAGTTGAATTCAGTTGGAAAAGCTGTTAAGGGTGAAGTGACCCCTCCCTGGGAGGCCAGTGGCCTGGGTAACCCTCAAGCTTGCCAAGGATGGCCAGGCCCCACGCAGGGCAAGCTGGGGTGGGAGGGTGGCAGGTGCAGTGCTGCCCGCAGCTTCCTCATTTTCCAGAAGGGAACCCTCGTGCATGGACTCTATAGAGCCAAAGCACAAGGCCTTTCCTTCACTGGGGTCCCAAAGAATCTTTGTTCTCCCCTGTCCCATGTGTTTGTCCACTGTAGACAACAGACTGGGGGAATGGGGCCAGAGCCCCTTTCTTGGCAAGCTACACTTTAATAATAGATTTCCCCATACTGTCTTCAACACATACAGGAGTGGGCAACCATTAATCCAATCTTTCTTTCAGTGGCAGCTCTAAGAACAAGAACTGCAAGATTTGGCTCATTAATAGCTTAGTCTTAATCATATTGAATTAGGGGGGAAATTGCATTAACTTTAATGACACAGACTGAACACCCCACTTCCCTTCCTTTCTCCTACTATATGTATGCATATAAATCTGCTAAACAACACTCTGGTATGAGACTCAGTCCTGTTTCCAGCAAAGCTAATAGCACAATTTCATCCAGATTAGACTCTGGCCCTTGCAGGTAATCTTCACACCTGCTTTACACCACACACTATAAATGTATAGGTCTATATATACATGTACATATGTATATAGCTAAATACGTGTGACAGGTTCAAGAAGAACAAAACAGGTTATTGTTAGTAGAAAACTGTGAAGCCAAAGGGCTCCCTTCTTCTCCTTTCCCGTTCCCTCCCAGAAAGGGCCATAAAAATGTATATCATGCATTTACCATTTAGTGGGGAAATTTGTCATAAGTCTGACATTTTCTTTCCTCTAAATTAAAATAATGAAGGGTGTAAGGGCTAATTAACCCCAGGGTGTGAAATCTATGAAACTGTTGTGCATTTTAAAAATCTAAATGGACTTTTTCATTGCATGAGGCCAACTGTATGAGGTTCAACAAGGCTAAGTGCTGAGTCCTGCACTTGGGTCACAACAATCCCATGCAACGCTACAGGCTTGGGGAAGAGTGGCTGGAGAGCTGCCTGGCGGAGAAGGACCTGGGGGTGTTGGTCAACTGCCAGCTAAACATGAGCCAGCAGTGTGCCCAGGTGGCCAAGGCGGCCAACAGCATCCTGGCTTGTATCAGGAATAGTGTGGCCAGCAGGAGTAGGGAAGTGATCGTGCCCCTGTACTCGACACTGGTGAGGCCACACCTCGAGTACTGTGTTCAGTTTTGGGCCCCTCACTACAAGAAAGACATTGAGGTGCTGGAGTGTGTCCAGAGAAGGACAGCAAAGCTGGTGAAGGGTCTAAAGAACAAGTTTTATGAGGAGCGGCTGAGGGAGCTGGGGTTGTTTAGTCTGGAGAAAAGGAGGCTGAGGGGAGACCTGATTGCTCTCTACAACTACCTGAAAGGAGGTTGTAGTGAGATGGGTGTTTGTCTCTTCTCCCAAGTAACTTGTGATAGAACAAGAGGAAACAGCCTCAAGTTGTGTCAGGGGAGGTTTAGATTGGATATTAGGAAAAATTTCTTTACCGAAAGGGTTGTCAAGCATTAGAACAGGCTGCCCGAGGAAGTGGTTGCGTCACTATCCCTGGAGGTATTTAAAAGATGTGTAGACATGGTGCTTAGGGCCATGGTTTAGTGGTGGACTTGGCAGCATTAGATTAATGGTTGGACTCGATGATCTTAAGGGTCTTTTCCAACCTAAGCAATTCTATGATTCTATGATTGTGTCTCTGTGGGACTGCTACTTCACCTTCCCTTCTGGAGCTAGACAACAGAAATAAGAAAACAACTTCTAATTCACACTGGAAAGGCTGGATGTGCCCTAAAAGACAGCACACTGTTAAGTTCTTTATAAAATTAAATATTTCACATACTGAAATTTAAATATTTCTATTTTAATTGAAACAAATAATTAATTTCTTCTATATTAATGTACATTAATGGCAACTTTAGGAAGGGGCAGATGCACTCATGAAAATGTCTATTCATACAACCAATTTCTGGACTGGTAAATATAGTTTCCCTAAGTGCCATATTTTGTACAATACTCAGCTTTTTTTACTGACAGTGCAACAGCCCCACTAGCACTATGGCTTACTGAAGGTTTACAGAGTTTTGACTTTTCTTTCTACCTGCCATGAATGGAATTTAAACGTGTTCTAGTGTCATTCTGATCTTTGTACTTCAAGTCTGGATTATTCTAATTGCTATTATTGTTCTTAACTTACAATTAGTTTGAAATTAAGATAATACAACTTTTCTAACATTAACTTTTCACAAGCCACACTGAGTGGTGTCTCTGTCAGTATTACACAATAGAATTACAAATGTCAAATGCTGCAGATATTGTTCCTGCTTAGAAATCTACTAGGTAATGTAGTTGGCACAGATGTATTATTCATCAAAAGTGTAGTTGCTCATTGCTTTGCAGTTTTATGCTAAGAACTGTATGGCATCTTATGAAACTAACAAAATCACAATTAGATTAAAAACACAGGCATTCAAATAAAATATATAACTCCTTGTAATGCATTTGGACTGTTTCTTTTTCTCAGTCTGCATTGTGAACAATGCTAATTGATATATGAATGCTAAATAGAGGACTAAACTGAATAGCACTTATAATAGAAACTGTTCTCAAGGAAAAAAAAAATGGGTAATAAAAACTGAGAGAACTGGAAACATTTCTTCTGGTACCTGGATCTACACTGAGATATATTAACAGGTTTCACCAACACCTACAGAAATATATTAGCCATTACTTTGTTTATCAACTTCAGCCTTATTTCTTCTAAATATTCAAGGGGAAATCTTTCCCTAGGCTCAACTCAGAAGCAGCCCATGTAATATGGAGTACACTGATTTACATTTTATCAGTCCCAAGCTAGAGAGTTGGAATAGTTGCAAGATACAAGCTTGCTGACGCAGTTTATTTTCTTAACTACATAAGAAGCAGGTTTGTAACTTGAACTTCTCAGGAAACTATAAGCCAGCTCTATATGCTGAATTCAAGTTCCCATAAGAAAAATCAAAAGTTTATCTGACTAAAATATTTTGTAAATGAACTCATTTTTCTCCGATTCTTTTTGCATTTTGGGCATTGTAGACCTTAGCAATGATATTAGTTCTAGTGTGGGAAAATATTATAATTGAGATCTGATAAGTTATTTGCAGACTTCAAGTTTTTCTTTACACTGTGCTGACATTTAGTACAGCCCCAGTGAGGAAAACAATACTACCATTCATAGCTCTAGACCTAGATTTCAATTGACTTAAGCAGGCACAATGAAACTTGATCATTCACTGGTTACCCATATTGTGTTCTCAAATTTTCTCTCAGCAAAAGTATAATGACTCAGTATTGTATGGTTGCATAGACAAGGGCCCAGAACAAGAGACTAGTTTTGTCTGATGGTGTGAGAAAGTTGTGAAGGGATCTTTTCTTCCAGATGGTGTTAAATTTAGCTGCCTTTTTAACATTGGCCTTCACAGCAATCTGCTGCTCCCTTTTCACAAAGAATAAGCCTGGGTTCCTACTAGTTAACATGCATACTCAGTCAACCTGCAACTTCACTCCAACTGTTTTACAATGGAGCGATATGCTAAATAAACTTGATCTGTTTTTTCCCAGTGCTAAAACTAGCTTTCAAAGGACTGCTCAACTCATATTTACACTTCTTTTTATTTAAAGCTGTATATTGTTTGATTTTTTTACAAGTTTTAAGGAAACAGCATTTTACAGATAGATAATTTTATAGAACGTTATTTGCTATGTGAGGCAAGCATAAACTTGGAAGGCATGCTACTACATTTTAACATGCTGTCTTTTCCCAAGATTTTCAGGACAAAAGGGGGAAGAAATGGGGCATTTTGCTTCTCTAAGCAATGAATAATAATAATAATGATGTATTTTATTAATTGATAATCATGTAACGTCAATAGGGTACAAATCCATTTAATATTACAGTGGCTACCACGATTATATTGATTTTTTTTCCTGGGTGTTTTTCTTAATAAATTTACATAAAAGACCAAGACGCAGCAAAAGCTTAAGTAAATTGACTCCATTGAATGCCTAAGTAAGCAATAGGTTTCCCCAGAAAACAGCTTATTGCCTTAATTGAAGCTCTTTGAGAAAGAAAACCATATACTTTGTAATGTAAATGTTAATTGTAGTAGACAATGGCTCTAGGTAAATAGCACCCCTGGACACTCAGTAAATGAAAGGCACACAGGCACTCAGCAATGAAAGACTGGTCACACAAACAGTGCTTCAAATGTAAATAAACAAGGGGCTTCTCATCGGTCACTACAGTAGTAAAACTTTGGCACGTGTACAGCAGCTAAAGTGGGAATTTATGTAAATACAGTTTGGCTGGGGTACTAGCTGAATCTCAGTAGAAAAGCCACCGAGTAAACCCTTCAGACTGAAAATCCTATAGAATATATTTGGAACTACAGGGAAGACGAGATGACTTCAGAGGCTAACTCTTTCTTTTAAATCAACAATGCGTGTGGTGTTTCTAGGACCTGTTTGATGGTTCTCTGCTTCCTTCCTCTCAGAGTATGTGACGTAAAGGTAAATATTTCCATTATAAAACCCAAAACAATATTTTATGTGAGCCGTCGTATTCCGAAGTAAAAATTGAAAAAAAATAAACACCAAAAACACAAACAAAAAAACAAACAAACAAACAAACAAAACCCTGCCTGTACAAGGTTAGCCCTTTAATTTATGAAGAACGTTGAGAATTGCTCCCTTATCTCTGATCTTATTTTAATCTACCTTAGAGATGTTCAATTTTTAAGGTAGTATTATACACTAGTGTGCCTCTAGAAAGATGTTTAGGTCAAGTCCAAAGGAAAATGTTACCCTTAAAAATTCATCCTGCTCAATTTCACTGTAAAAAGGTGCCTAAACTGCAATAATTATAAATATGAATAGCATTCAAACAAGTGTATTAAGAACCGTGAGATGTTTGCAAGGTCAACACATGATGTCTGCTATTTTTTCCATCAGGGAAGAGAGGCACAGTCTCCATAGCTGCACCTCCCGAGTTGCCTTGCCTCTGCCTTGCCTCTCCTAAATCATCTGCGATACTTGGGCCACGGAAGAAAAGTGAAACTTGCTCCCGAGGAGCTTGTACTGAGGTTGCAGAATTAACAGAAAGAGACAGTGTGCGGCCACAAAGCAGTTGGTGTTCTCACTTGGGAGCCTGCAGATAGCTGTGGGTGCGAAATGCCTCCACTTACGGAGGCGATGGAGATGAGTATGGTATAGTGCACTTGATGGGTTGTTGGTTTGTTGAGTTTTTTTATCCTCCAGCCCCCAGCAGGGCTGTCTGTCACGGGCTGCCGGGGCATGGAATTGCCACTTGTCCCGAGCGTGGGAATGGGAGCGCCCAGGCGTTCACATCTCCTGCACGCCTTTTAACAGAATCAATTAGGCAAGACAGACCGTCAGCTTCCCCACCCTCTTTCCATTTCTGTCAGGTCTATAAACGTCCTAATTATTTCAGTTTGGGATGCCAGTGCTGTTTCCTGGATAGATCTGATCATCCTTAAACAAAAAGAGAGGAGGCGCACGCGTGGAATTTTGGAGTAAATATCACTTTCATTTCCAATGCTAGGCGCAGAGTAAGACAGAACATTTTTAACACTTTGACAAGGGGGGGGCGATCTCGTCTCCATCATGTCTTTCTGCTTCAATAGCCTCCTCAAGGAAACCTTCTCGGAACAGAGAAGCATCTGTGCTCGCATTTTGAATAGAAGAATAAAAATCAGCCATCACTTTTTTCATACTTGTGCAGCTCCACCGAGTTCTCAGTAGATATAAATGGTTAAGCTTGCCTACACTTCAGCATAAACTTTTTTGAAAGCCTGGTTTCATATTATTTGAAATAACCCCCCCCAATGCTTTGTCTAAGATGAATGCAGGCTGATTTTTTTCCAGTTCAGTCCACACTGTGGACCACATGATGTGGATCATCGCCACCACCAACAACCATCATCTTCATCCTAACCAACTACCAGCTTTATTTTTAAAGCCATTTCATTGCAATGAATCATTTTGCAAAATGAAACGGCATTTCAAAATAGCTTTCTAAAAAAAAATCGTCTCAGCCCAGTTAAACATTAACTGGTCTGGGTTTCTCTTTATTTATTTATTTAACAGCAATAGTTGCACATGCACTGTTTACCATCAGTACCATTTCCTCGTTGCAGCATTTAGCATCTGACAACTTCATCTTTCAGACTAAGTACGCCATTTAATTCCCTCCACTCCCACCTTTAGCTGTTAAAATGTTAGATTCAATAAGCATTCCTGACCTTTCTCGGTTTTTTTTTTTACTGTCTCTTGCAGTAGTCTTTCATTTTCACATGGTGTACGATGATCTTGAAGGAGTTTTTACTTTCGGTTATCTAGCTTTATGAAGACCAAAACACTCATACAGCTAGATAACCAAAGATAACAACTCGCTTCCCTCAAAACTGCTTTTTTCCCCCTTGCTAGAATCCAGATTTTTTTTTCTGATAGACGTGTAGTTTCCTCCAAGAGTACTATTGCTGCTTTAAAATAGTCATCCTTTTACGCAACTGTGACCTGATCTGTGTGTGCGTGCGCACAGCTAATAACATCCAAAAGAGATCTGTTGCCTTCAAAGTTTATTCCGAACTTTTTCTTTCAGCCAGTTATTTCCGACAGCGATAGCCAACAATTCATCTGTTAATATCAGAAAATAAACTCAGCAATTAAGGTGCATCAAGCTGTGATAAGACTAAAAAGTATCCATCCCTTCACAAGCCTCTATTTGCATTGTAAATTGTTTCAGTCTCAGGAAAAACTCTTTAGACTCTCTAAAGATGTAACGCCATCGGCAATTTCCAGCGCAGTGTAAGGAGAAAAAAAAAAAAAATCCCATTTCAGTAGAAAGTGACAAGATGATTCGAGGATCCAGCTCCTGATCCTTTTAGATTATGCATGGTATAGAGCTTTTTACCAAATGGTGGCAGCTTGATTGCAAATATCTTGCATGTATGTGTGTTTGGGGGGGGGAAGATCCTCGCTTTCTCAGGGCTCCTAGAGCTGGGAAAATGTGGTCTTGCTGGCTTGCTGCTGCCCCCGGTCTGAAAGGAGAAAAGGGGCATCATTGGAGAGCTTTCAGTGCCAAAATGTGGTCCAGCCCGGCAAGGTCAAAGGTCCTGGACCGCGGGAGACCAAGGTAATGATGATGTCATGGGAATTTCAAGTACACACGGTTATTGATATGCATGAGTGATCAGCGATCTGTCCCTGCCAGCGGCAGCGGCAGCCGGGGATTAAGCCCAACATTGCCTCCTCTATTGCTCCCAACTGCAGGAAAATCCACCTGCCGCCTTAATCTTCCTTCTTGCTAGCGTAGATCACTCTAATATCCAAAGATTGGAAAATTTCTCTCTCTAAGGACAGATAAAAGCGTTTCAGATCTGTGGAACGTCTTTGCCTGCATTCCTCTTGGCAACCTCTGCTTGTGCAGAGAGATGTGAGGTACTTTGCTATAGCTTAAAGTAGGGCCTTGCTTTCTGAGACTGGGGATCAGATCTGCGTTACGCAGTGAGTCGATGTGTAATTACATTGACTGCTGTGATGTGTTTTTAATGGTTTCACAGCTCGGTCATGTTTTGTGTCTATAGTGATTTGCAGGTATTTACACCGGGACGACTGTGCAACGCATTTTCCTCTATATGTTTATTCAGAATGCTGCTAGCAGCAGGCTCTGGCTTGTCTCCAGTGTCTATAGCATCTTATCTATACCATCTATTTTCTCTCTCTCTCTCCCCGTCCCCATTTCCCAGTGTGGGTGGGGTGGGGTGTGTGGGTGGGGTGTGTTAGAATGCAACACAGGTGAACATTGCAGCAAATGGTGAAATGCCTTAATTAAAATGCTGATTTATTGTTTATTTTTATTAACCTCGTACTTAAAGTGAAGAAATGCATGCTTACATTACTCAAGAAATCGATGAAGGCAAGTCTTTCTAAACTGTTAGAATGCATTATGTACAGTTTTAGGATTTAAGTGTCTCAATTCACCCCTCCCCCACATTATACTCTGAATTATTTAACATTATAATTTGTATACAATATTTACTGTTGAAATTAATAAATGTACTTCAACAGCTCATACATACTGTGGTTGGTATAAGATGCATATTGAAAAATTCAGCACAGAGAATATGGACTGCTCTGCACTACTAAAGGAATTATTACTTAAAATTCATGCTGCTACTATTCTTTTTAGGTGTAAAATAAAACATAATACATCATGCTTTATGTTCCTGTACAGTTATAGAAAATACATCTCGCTGCATTTAAATAGATTTCTTTGTAAATTAAGCTGTTTGCATTGTTACTGTTTTTAGGGGGAAATATTTAAATGCATGGAGTTAAACTGAAATTCTTGTTGTTCTATACTGACCATATAGCCTGCTCACATAATAAAGCATATGTGTGCTTGTATGTACACAGGGGAACCATGTGTACATGTGTGTATATGTATTTGTGTTTAAAAATATATATAGAATGTGGTTATACTGTAAAATTACAACTATATAAACCAGTCCACTTTTTATCATGGATTAATATTACAAAAGCATGAAAATAGGAAAGCAACATCATTTATCAGACAAGGCCCAGAATTAATACTGCCACCAAGAAGTAACACATAAACATTACTAATGTGCCAAATCCTGAATTCAGTAGTGATATTACTAATGAGGCCATTGATTTGTGCTTTCAGATTATCAGCCTCTGAAACTGAGCATTATTTTTTTAAATGTGTGTTAGATACGCTGGTATAAGGAAACACTGCAATTTGCCACCAGCACTTGGTATATATGAGAAGTATGAGCTAATTGTGCCAGAGTTCTTTTCAGATTATACAGTCTGGCATAAAATGGTTATAATTCTTATAACACTGTACTAGCCGTTACTGTGCTTCTTCATTACTTCTCAGGCTGTTCAAGCACGACAAGGATGACAATTAGACATCTGATATATCTAAAGGCACATGATCATTCTGATATTATGTAAGATTCTAATGAGCTTCCCTGAATTGGCAGTTACACAGAAAGATGTTTTTTCTTGCAATAGCTAGAGGCAGCATTATTAGTGGTTAGGCATGTGTTACATACAATAGGACTGTGAATGTATGCATTACATTGTCAGAGGCATGAGAAGTCAGGTATTCCTTGTGTATGTGTGTGTATGTCTATGCTTACATAGATATTTCTATATGTAATACACATTAACACAGACACATGTACACATTAATGCATGCATTAAAATATGTCGCCATGTTACAGGATTTGCAGTTAAATGAAGACATTTTATTTTAAATTAGTAAGTTTCAAAGATGCAAAATATGCTTTTAAAACATCAATCTCTGTTCTCAAGACCACCTTACACACTGACTTAAGAAGTAACTGCAATACACCTGTCACATTTTGTTGATTAATCACTGGAGTCTCAGTAAGTCAAAAGAGCCAACATGACAATTATAACCTAGCTGTTCATTAGCCATATTGCCAATTAAATTTTCTAACTCTCAGTCATCCAGTAGGACCCTAAAATTGAGGGGTGCCCAGTAAGACTGCACAAAAATATTTGCTTATTGTGAATATCACACACAAAAATATCTATATAGCAGTTGTTATTTTTTTCCCCAAATCACTTTAGAATAATCTGCATATTTGGAAGATATGGAACCCAAACATTTATTTTTTCCTCCTGCCTCCCTAATAAATTCCCATTAATGGCCTTTAAATTGGTATGTGAGCGCCATGCTTGTTTTTTAATCTTTTTATAGGTCTCCAGATGGCTGTGATGTAAAGAAGAAACATCCTCTGTGGATTTTTTAAGAATAAAGTCTCTATTTACTTTAAAGAGGAATACTTATGATTCTCTAATTATTACAGACACTTGTTCCAATGCCAGCATCCCCATCTTCTGTAGGGAATACACATAGGAACCCTATTTAAACTGCTACGAAGTACATAACTGTATAACATTATATGAATCCTCTTTTCATACTAAATTAGAATAGAATTCACACAGATGTAAAACATGTCACACCAATACAATGCAGGCAAGTATTTCCTGCATAATATCCCTTTCCTTTCAGCCAGGTAAGTCATTTGACTGGTTTGCCTTCTAATAGAAGTGTGTTATCATTTAATTTTACAGGCAACTGCAGATTATATTTCTGTTATGTTGAACATATGGTATGCAAAGGGATATCTAATACAAATCCAAATTATGAAATAAGAAAAGGCAGACTATCGAGAATTCAAAATCCTGGGAAAAAAAGAAAACCACACTCAGTATTTTCACATGGATACACTGCGTGCTGTTAAAGAACATGTTCTATTGTCTGACTTTTATTATTAAAAAATAAAAATACCGTTTCTTGCTGTGTTTGTCATTTCCTGTGGTCTTCCTGCATTGATTAAATCTGAAAAATAGCCACAAAAAAGGCAAAGGATCATAATTTAAACAATTTCACTGTTCTTGTTCATGAAATGTATGTAAACAGATAAATGCATGTGTCTTCAGGAGATGCTGTGTATATCAACATTTGGGGATTATTTAATAAGTTACTAAAACGCTTGATTCTAAACAGGGAAATAACTAGCCACATTTCCTGCAGATGATCTAATATGACATAAAACAGATATGAGTAATGTACTCTGGTATCTGCAGAGTTAAATGTGGTAATTAATATTTACAGGACATAATTATGAACAATAAAAACAAATTCCATAATTATTTGTGGAGACCTATGATAAAAAAAAATAAGATTTGGGGCTGCTGAATAGAGATGCTGAAAGCTACAGAGGCATATATAATATTTGCATACTGTAAACTGACACTTAATAAAGGATGGAGGCTCCACCTACCCTTCAGTTCAAAACATGCAAAACACATTAAGCCAGTATTTTCCCGGTAGACTTTCCATGTCTTTCAGATCACCGATGTCCTGAAATCAGGATCATTAGAAAGGCATCGTCTATATTTACAAAACTGTTACTATATCAAGAGTTGTATGTGTAAATAAATTTAACAATCTAATCACTGTCATTGCATCATATCGATTACATCATCCTTACTTTAAAAGCATATAATTTCTTACAAAGTAACTGTGTTGTTCTATTTTATGGCAAATTATTTCCCCCATTTCATGATTTCTGAGCTAGAGTTGTTCTTGGAGAGGTATGCTACTTGGTGAGTGGGTGGTTTGGTGGGTGGGTGAGGAGGACTAAAATAGAAGCACCATTGTAGAAGTCCCTTGCTTCAGTTACGCTCGCTGCTTGCCTGCGCCCCGGCGTCGGGTGGCCCGGCCTGGACCACCGCCGGGTCAGTCCCGCGCCCCAGGCCCGACCCCGCGGCGGCCAGGACCGAGCCGTGCCGCAGCAGCCGTTCCCAGACTCCCGGGGCAGCGGCACCAAGAGCCGCAGCATGGCGCAGGCCGTTTCCCGCTCCTCCTCTCCCCCTCAAAAAAGTGTGTGTTTTAGTCGGGCTGAACCTATGCCAGATATATTGCAGCTGCCCCTGCCGTACTGGCCAAGATGGGAATAATTACAACCTCATGAAACATTTATTAAATCACCCCCACTCAAAGGGATACATATTTTGATCAGGCTGCATTTTGGACAACCCAGTAAGTGATGGTACAGAGGCAGACGGATTTATTAGCTACAATAAATAATCTCCTCCACGTTGGCAATCTCAAAAATATGAGTTCGACTTTTAAAATTTTTTTCAATTTTTTTTCTTTTTTTTTACAAAACAGTTTGAAAATGTAGAGTCAACAGGAGTTAGTTCCCATACGCTAATTTAAAACTCAGTGAATGGAATGATTGTTCCTATGTCTATACACCTTCGAAAGGTACCCAGGTACTGCTAAAAAGCTTCCTCTCTGCATACTTAAACGTTATAGCTCTGCTTTTACTGGCAATCTACTTGATAATGAAGAGTTCCCACACCTAACCACGCACAAGACTAACAAGTTTAGCATAAGACATACAAAATCAGCTAACCAATATAAGTCGTCGTGTTAACTCATAAAACCCTGCCTTGTTAATCAAATTTCCCTCGCGGCCGCCAGTGGAAGTTCCTGGAGCCCTACCAAGACGATCTGTTCTGTCTGACGCTGGGCAAGGCAGCCCTTACCCCTGAACCTGATGCAGAGCTGCTAATCGAGCTTAGGTTCACGTATACCCACTCCCTCAATCGGAAAACACGGACGTGCAATGAAGTTCAGCTCTCCCTTTTATAACAAATTCAGGTTCTGTATATCCCCTTCACGATACTTACATTTGTTCTTTATAAAATAAAGATTTGACCCCAGATCTAAATTGTTAGGTGAATCTCCAGTAGAAAACAAAGATTCCCACCACGGTCAAGACCCGTTTAAAGCACAGAAAGCAGGTTCTTTCATATCTCCAGAAATTCAGATCTTTCCCCTCATCATCTCTATTTAAAAGTGTCGCTTAGTTCCATGGTGTAATTCTTGCACGATTGGTTCTAAAATAGTTAGAAAGCTTCCATTAAAAATAATAAAAAGGGGGAGGGGGGAGAAAGGCAAAAGGGTGTAGGTTTTTTCCTTTTTCCATATTGCTTTCTAAGCCCCAGAGTAGGAAGTGAAGTGTTGTATGTAAGGCTCTGCAAGTTTTTTTGGGGGGTTGGCCAAGGTCTAGTCCAGCCCTCTCTGCTGAGGAAGACGTGATCTGAAATTCAACCAATTTTCCCAACGCTTTTGTTGCTGATGAACTGAAGCCCTTTTGTTCATCCATTGCCACGGTCTTTTCCTGTTCCTACTATATGTTATGCATTGCCAGAAATAATGAATTTACACCAAAACCTCTCATAGTTCCGTTTTGACAGATGGAACAAATTAGAAACACGTAATCTAAAGAAGAGCAATGGATACATTTTCCTAGAGAAGAAGGAAAGCGCACATTTCTTTGGAAACAAAAAAAAATTGCACCGAATGGTTGAGGTTTTTTAAGGTGTTTTCCTCCATCTAACTCCTGAAGAAGAGTTTCTTCTGGGTCCTGTTTTTGGGAGGTATTACCATTTTGTGTAACTTTTGTCAAAATTGATCAACCGCCCAACAACAATAATAATAATAATAACAACAACAAAAAGAATCTGTTCCAATCATGAAACTTTTAGCGTGACCTCTCGTCAACACAGCGATTGCTGGAAGGAGGCTTTCTTAAAGTTTTGTGGTTTCCTTCTTTTCCTTCTCATTCAACACTTCAGGTTCAAAACCAGTGGTACAGAACCACCATTTTGCCCATGAAACCGCAACTTGCAGGAGCCGGGCAAAGAGCTGCATGGTGCGTTGGGAGAAGTTTGGGGGTGTGCCTGACCACGGGAGGTGTGTGGAGAAGGAGAGAGGGAGGTGGTCCACGGCAAGGTAGGGAGGCAGGATGGCTGTCTGGTATGTGCCAGGAGATGGGGTTGTGCTCGTCATTTGGGGTGGGCTGGTGGGGCAGCAGTGCTGGCAGGCAAGCCTTAGAGGGGGTTGGGGGAGAGCCAGGAGTTTGGGAGTCTGCCAGACAACCTGTCCCTGTCTGGGGCGGCTTTGCATGACATCTGCACATGGTATTTTCCAGAGTGCTGTGTTGTAGCCATGTGGGCAGGTATCAAGGAATGTGAGCACGTGTGAAGAAGGGGGGTGGGGCGAGGACTGGGGGAGAGGGAGGAGCAATACAAAAAAATTTATATATACACACATATTATGCCGTATGTGTATGTCGCATATATATTTTTTTTTATATATGTCATATGGGAGTCCCGTTCAGAGCATGGCTCCAGGGAGAGGGTAGTCAGTCTGCAGAGGTGCGGATTTCCCGCTAACTACTGCCAGGGACACCAGTCTGGCCACCCCATCTTGGCTGTGGTCCTTCACAGTCCCTGTCGCAGCCCAGCCCCAGACCAACAGAACTCTATAAGAATAAAAATGCAATCTCAGACTAAACTAACGAAATTCAGGTTAAACCCTGACTACACAAAACTGCTGTGAGGATTTATAAAAGTCTGGATCAGTCTCTCAATCAGAAATACACTCATGTTTCCATTCCCTGGCTTGGCCATTTAAGTTTAGTCAAGATGTTTAAATAGAGAAGCAGCACGTGAGTGTGTGTAGGTGTGAGCATGTGTGCGTGCATGTGTGTAGCCGCTAGCTGGAAGCTGATTTGCTCTAAGAGTGACTGTGCCGAGTTCTAGAGAGATGCTCTGGAACATAACAAAACAGACAAACAAACAAACATGAGAAAAAGAAAAACAGATCCTAATAAAGAATACCATTCATTTTCAAAACACCGATTGCGTTTAATTCTACAGCCTCACCAGTAGAAATTCCCCTAGCACTAAAAGTTCTCCAAACGCCATTATAAACCGAGGTGTTTCTAAAGAGAGAAAGGGTACAGGGAAAGATATAGAGGAGACAGCTTTAGAAAACTGCTCACATCTATCCTCTCCTACCTTGGTATTAACAACAAAGCCAACTTTCTGCAGTCAGATATCCGAGAGCCCTTTAATACCGCTTCTCTTTCCAAATGGGAGAAATCAGTGCAAAGACAGGAGAGTGGTTTTGACTTGCAGATCGGATTGGCTGGAGGAGTGAACGGCTTGCCTACAGCCTAGCGACTTTTCCATTTTCTGCATCTTCTTCCTTAAACCGGCATTGATATCAGCGAATCCCTTACATCAAACTGCTAGCACTGTATCGATACAGTCATTCGAAATTATGATTTACCTGCACTGCGTGTGTCGTGCAATATCGGGGGGGATTTTTTTGTGACTTGATAGGTGTTTTCTATTTCCCGCTCATTATCTGATGAAGAGGAACGGCAACGTTCCCGGGGACGGTGATAGCGCACACAGTGGGCTTTGTTTTGCGGCCGTGCAGGGACAGAGGGCGTTAATGTTTTGTTAATGCTTTTTTAAATGTTTATTTTATTGGGCAGGGACTCTGATCAGTGTGGCAAAGCGGCGAGCGGAGCCAAGCAGCTAATGCAGCTGTGGACAGTGCCTACCGGTGGTCCGGCCACCTCCCCGCTGCGGCCGCCGCCCTGGCCTGGCCCGGCGCGGGCCGATGCGGCTCAGCTGGGCGCAGAGAGGCTCCGGCTCTGCGCCGCCGCCGCCGTCGTCGCGAACCCCATCCTCGCTTCACGTTCAAGGTTTAACAGCGAGGTCATGTTCACTGACGTCAGCTTGAGGTTTACTGTACATCCAGTTACATTTACATACATCAGGGAAATTAGGGCACTAAAAATCTGCAAATCCTACTGCTTGGAGAAGGGAATGAAGATTTCTATTAATGAAGATCGCAATTAATGGAACAAGCAATCCGTTCTTCCCCCCCCAACCCCCCGAACATCATAAACAACAGAAAAACCCGAAATAACAAATATCAGTTAGGCACGAGAAGGCTCGGACGCGCCGACTTTGCGTCGGCCGGGGCCGACTGCGACGCGGCACGGAAAAGAGCCCGGCTCAGAGCAGGCCGTTCCAGACGGCTCCCTATGCATAATCAGGGATTCACCACTGCGCCATTCTCCTTTTCCTTTTCCTTTTCCTCCTGCTCCTCCTGCTGTCGGTTCCACGGTGTATAATTTTTAATACTGATGCATATGTAAAGCTATATTTGCATTTTTTAATTAAGCGAAAGTCAGAAGCTATCGCTTTTTCTCTGATCTTTCCTTCCTTTCTTTACCCTCCCCTTTTTCTCCCCCCTCCCTCTCCCTCTGGCATTACTCTGCTGTGTATGTGCCTTTAAATGCAGTTTCCTCCCTGCTTCTGTTTGTATAAGGTTACAAAATATGCACAAAGCTAATAAAACAAATAAAGGTGCACAACATGCTTATTGGGTCTTAAGAGAGGCACATATCATTGCCATGTTCAGCTATAATACCAATAAGTCGAACCTGGAAATTTGATCACCTAATTAAGTTCATATTAGGGAAAAAGTACTGTTTTAAGGTATAAGGCAATATAGATAATGTGTGTAATGGGGACTGATTCAAGGGATATATAATATTTCATTGCAGAATCACGACCTATAAACGCACTTATATCTCTACTGATTTCAGAAATGTTTTATTTCAGAATATTATCTTAAAATATCCAGGTATGGAGTGCTTTCTCTAAGGAAGGCATTTTCTGTCTTAACTGCTGTATTATTAAATGCATTACAATTCATGTTAACAATACGTAGTTTTAAATCAACTACCTAAATCTTTACTGAAAAGGCATTTTAAATGTTATTTTAAAATATTGCCGTTATCATTACATTTTATTTATCTGAAAATCCAAAGGCTTTGAATTACATTTAAAAACAATATTAGCTCATTTCGATTTACCTTAATGGGGAAATTCTTATTTAAAAGAGTGTAGTTTAAACCTGATTAAAACCAGAAGATTACTCTCTTTTTATATTCCAGAAATATTATATTTTTAAATGAGTAATGTTTTCCATAAGAACAATGCCCACCCACACACACATTTTTTTCTTTTAAAAAAGTCTAAGTGCATGCATAAATAATTAGTTACGCTATGAATGACTTACCTGCATAAATGTATAAGGCAAAAATTACCTCCCCTCCAAGACTGCCAAACATATATATTTTTAAAAGTAAAGATCAGCATGTCATACTCGATTTGTATTACCCAGTACCTATTTCACAACACGTGCTTTCTTACTATTTCCAGTGCTACCTCTAGCTCCAGTTGTACAAGCCCTACAGTAAAGTGCTCATATGTCACCCAAGGAAAAGTGGTCAGATGGCGCCCCGTAAAACATAAAAAAATTCCGTAAACAGATACTATCATCTATTAGGCTAGCTCTTAACTTACCATATAGAGCAATAATTCATACAGGAAGGTAGTTTTTTTGCACATTTTTATGAATAGCAGTAGGACTACACATCTGTGTGCAGGTGCCCATTTACGAGTGATGTTGGGGTCTTTTAGCCCACGAAAGGGAACCTATTATTTCCAGTGCTTTTAATTAGCACACGAGAATCGGGCTCCTCTGTAGATCTGTAGTAACATATGCAGACAGACCCACAGAGGTGAGTGCCTAGCCCAAGTTCGGGTGTGTGCTCAGGTAGCAGAGGGCACAGCGGGAGAGCGGGGTGTGTGGATAGGCATTAGTGAGCGGGGGTATATGGCTACATAAAATGCCTCTCTGCCCGCGGCACAAGTGTGCGGCGATGCGGCTGTCTCCCGCAGCAGCGCGGCCCTGGACACCTCCCTGCCCCCGGCTCCCTTGGTGGCGCGGGGCAATGACCCCACGCCCCGCCACTCCCCGTGCTGCCGCTGCTGCTTACCCCGCCGCCGCCTCGCTGCGCGCCGCTGTTGCCCCCGACGGCACCGCACCCGGCGGGACGGGACGGAAGGCGCCGCCGCCTGTGCCCTGCCCCAGGTGGGCTGCCGCGGGAGTAGTGCCTGAGCACCCCCCCACCCCAGCTCCCCTCCGCCTCTATACCCGTCGCCGCAGTCACACACCTGCCCCCCCCGCCCCGGAGGCTGGGCCCCCGCGAATCACAGAGGCAGCGGGCGACATTTGAATAAATCCCGCAGCCGGCAGCAGCGTCAGCTCCTGCAGCGGCAGCGCTCTGCGAGAGCCGCTTCCCCAGCCCGTCCGCCCCTCCCCCGCTCCCCTTCCCCTGCATGTGCCACAGGCATCGTGGGGACAGCTGTGCTGCCTGTCACTTGCCACTTTAACGCTAATTTGACGGGTAGAATATGAACAATACCCCCCCAACTCGTTACCTAATACTCAGCCTTTTAAAACTAAAAATAAAGGCGCGTACAACTCACATACGATTTCAAAATGCCACTGAAGTGACGATTTCACGGATATCAGATAGGAAAAAAAAGTATTAATAATACTAAAATTTGGTGTAATCGTTATAGCTGATCGTTACAGCTGAGAGAGGACGTCGGGTTGAAAAATAAATATATTAAATAGAACCCCTCCTTCGTCTTTTTTGCAACGCTTTTAATGGCTAGAATCATCTAAATATTCAGCATTTTACACTTAGATTTTTCCCTCTCCTCAGTCCTCCCTATCTATCTTTTAATCAAACCGTACATAATCAGATCTGTGCCGATATGCTATACGCGTGAACTTATATATGTTTTGGCATTATTTACAGTTTGTTTTAGGAGAAGGGAGATACAAGTACAGAAAAACGTCTCTTTTTCGCAAGATTTAAACCATTGAACGAAAAATTATAAAATGGCAACCGTGTAATTTTAGGTAGAATAACCGAAACTTGAAATGATAAATATTTTTTTTTAAATAAGGAAAAGGCCGCATTTAGTGGGTTTTGCTTTCACAAAAATTCATAATTTGGACGTCCTTACACGTCCAGTGTGAATACCCCTCATAATACACATCCTTTGGAAAAAAAAATACAAAGCCATACCAATCTCTTTCTGATTAATAACGTCTCCCCTGATTATAGGTAGAAAGCTAGAAACCAAGAGGAGCGGCAAGGGAAGAGGGGGCAAGAATTTTAATATTCAGGAGTTTCATACATATTTAAAATATTTGATAAATTGTTAGATTTCCGGGGACGAGAGCGAAGGGGTGACATACAGTAAACTATTAGATACGTTTTAGTGGGCATTCAAAACGTTAACTTCAGCATCAATCTAGGATAAGCAGCCAATGCAATACACGAGATGTTTACGGCTTTTACCACTAACAGAATTAGCCAAATTTTCCTGATGGCTTTTCTGTTGTTTTATTTTCGTAATCAGTTTATAACTCGACATAAAATAAGCAATTAGTAAATTAAGGTTTGAAATGAATCGTTATTTCGCTGTTTTCCATAATAATCGGCTCACAGGGAGGACTAAACCTGGTTTTTTTTCGGTTTGGATTATTTTTCCCTTTACATCAACTTGGATTGCCGGAGCCCACTTCTGATCTTCTGGCACAGATCAAGTGGAAAAGGTTGGCAGGGTGTGGGTGTCCCTCAGCTCCATGACTCCTCGAAACGGTGTTTCCTACCCAAAGTGCTCCCCTTGGCTTCGCTCTGTGGCCGGCTCTCTGGAAACCTTGCGCGGCGGTGAGATCAGGAGGGGGATGCCGCGGCCCGAGGCCAGCTGCCTGCCGTCCAGGCGACCCGAGCCAGGCAGGGGTGTCCCAGACGGCGCAGCTCTCCAGTGCCCGCGGAGACCACGTCCGGCAGAGAAACAGCGTCACCTACCGGTGTTCCGCACGGCCCCGGCGAGCGTCGGCGGGGCTAGGGCACGAGGAAGGGCCACACCGCATCGCGCTCCCTTGTCCAACCTAGCGCAGCCTGGGGAGAGGACATCACGGCAGCACTCCCCTCTGCGTGATTCACTCAAAATGCAATAATTCAGCCCTGCTAGAGCGGGGCAGAAATCAGCAAAATTCCACGAAAAAAAAAGTGTGTTTTTTAGTCTTTGCAAAGCGCCTTTTGAAATAAGTGGGGATGCTAGCCTTGTCGCCTCCTTAGGATCGCAGACCCCAGCTACAGCGGCTGAAATCTCGCTCCCCCCCCCGCATACACACGATCCCGCTTCCAGATCTGGGCTGTATCCCACAAAAATTAGAGATCTGATCGGGATAATGATAAACGACTCACTGCGAGCAAAGTTTTCCCAGAGAAACTCGTGAAGGACATGCAGAGCACAGAGAGCGAAGGGCAGCACCTGTGTATTCTCCCTGTCGCTACCGTCTCACCCCAGCCTCTCTCCCTTTATTTGTATTGTCTTATACACCGGGAAAGGCAATATTCTGCAAACACATTTCAGCAGGAATAACTGCCGCCTCCTCCGCGCTTTGCATTTTAATTGCCAGGATCAAAAAAGGGGCTCTCTTTGTGGATTCTTGTTTGAAGAAAAGCATGGCTTACAATACGTGGGAAGGGGGACAACAATAATATCCTAAGCAAGAGTATAATTTTAGTATTCGCCCCTGAGGAATGGCGCTATTTAATTTTTGTATTGATGCTACGCGGAGCGAGCTTTTTCTTGGAAACACGTTCTAGCTGATCGTATTACTCCTTACCTTATCCCCATTCTCCTTTCCCTTTTTTAATAATAATTTTAAAAATCATTAAAATAAAGGGGCCAGATTTATATTACCAAAAGGCAATTTTTTACAGGTACAAATGGCAGTGTTAGGTTTTTAGGAGGAAGACACACATCCGAGAAATTGGAGGCTAAATTTAATCGGATTAACCGCCACTTTCTGTTGTTGTTATTTTAATAATTCATTAGCCGGGTGTGCTTTGATAATTGATTTCCGAGATCTCATTCTAGGAATTTTGGTTGTTTCGTATCTCACTAGGCTTTTCTCAACGGGCTATAGTTGGAGAAAAGAGTAACTTGGCTGATTCGAAGGGCATTTTTTCTGCACCTGCAGGAGGTTTTTTTCTTCTTGACCGAAAAAATAACAACGTGCAGTTTTTTTACAGTGCGTAAAAGTGTGGTTTACCGTGAAAAATACAGGGACTCAAAGTAGCTGTTCGAGTGCGTTTTCTAAATGTGCTTTAAGGTAAATGAGCAAAACTTCGCTAAATCTCCCTGGTCATAAAACTTGAAAATAAATGAGTTCGTTGCTACTAGCATCACAAGACCGAGGATTCATTCTTAGAAAATGTACGTCTACTAAAAGGAACCAATACATCATCTGAATAACTATCTCTCTTAGAGTGATGGAAAAAATAGAAATTAAAATCAACGAAAAATCAGCTTGCATCCTCAAGTACTGAAGAGGTCTCTGAATACTGGTTGATCACACCTAGTCCAAAATCAAGAACAAGACACAGCGCTAACATTTTCCTGGCTCTTTTTCTCCGAAAGGTATTGTTCTCTTAGTAACTCCAGGAACTGCCGATGATAATTTTTACATTAAAATAATAGTAACGGGTGTCTCATTTTGCCCTAGACACGCCGACGTCCTCCCATCCCATCCTGCCTCGTCCCCCAAATCCAGAGAGAGCAGCGGGCGGGGCTGGCGGTCGCACACCTCCGTGCCGTGCCGGCAGGACGCACGAGCGGATCGACGGGGCGCCGGCCCTGCGGCTGGCCGACGCCGCTGCTCGGACATGTTCCCACGCTCTAGGAGAACCCCCTGAGAGAGAATGGCAGCACCTTCATTAAAACCTTGGCATTTTTGCTGAGAACTGTGCGCATGCCTACTTGACAAAAAGTGTCAGACATCTAATATATTTCTCCCTCGTGTCTGATAACACAAGGACTACTTATTTAACAAAACACCACAGGGTATTAGACAGTCCAAACGCACAAAATCATTATAGCCCTTTGCCCTACAAGTGTGTGCATGCCCACTCCCCCTTTTCTTTTCCAGCATTTCAGTAGCAATGAATGAATCAAGAACTAGAGCAGCATATTTAAATACGAATGAATCAGGACATGTAAACCTATCATCTTCAATCGTCAAGTTGAAGAATCGTTAAGGCTGAGACGGCAGCCTATAGCAGTAGGCATATTGCAAAAAAGCTGGGAACGGCTGCCAAAGGAGTGCAGTTTGCAGCCAACTAACAGATTCATAGAGTAGGATAAAAGGAGGGTCACCTACCTTTCCAGGGTGCCTCCCCTCACACCCCCAAAATTAAACTCAGTAAGAGTAGAAACTATTGTATCTATGAGCTTTAAAACCTGCATATTCATTATAAAAGACTTTATAAAGCTAACCTACTCTGCCAACCTAACTAAGCAGAACTTTTATTTATTTCCTTCCACCTGGCTCCCTCACATAGACAGCACTACTTTCCCGATAGCATTTCATTTTTTTCCAACTAATAGACAGACAGTCCTGGAAAAAGCAATTGTCAGCCTTATACACCCAGAGCAATCAAAAAACCAAACCCTCCCACCTCACCCTAACCAGCAGCAAGCCCTTATTTATTTTGACTATTTGTTAAAAGGCAGCCAGCTGGGAACTTGACAGTGTGCTCGCACCCAATCTCTCTCTCACACACACAAATGTGATGTGATACGAGTGTGTGTGTGTACGTATTGCCGTATGTATACCAGCTCTGCCCGAATCGGTGTGAATACCAATTTCCCTCCAAGTGTTACCACTTCCAGCTCAGTGCAGCTCCCGATAGATGTGTGTGTTTAACAAACCAATAGGTAAGTCGCTATCAGGTGATCAAGTTTGTAATCCAATAGTCTTTGTTCGGTTAAATGAGTTTTATCATTAAGAGTAAAAATTTAGGGAAAAGGGGTAAGGACAAATGGGTGGGGCGGGGGACGACGCGGGACGGACAGAGAAATATCTCCCTGCTCAGAAGAAATGGCCTCGCCAGCTCGCTCTGCTGCCGTCTGGAGTTACTGCGTCCGTCGCAACCCACTCAGCCCAGCATAAACTTTCAGAAGACTGAAGTGCCATAGAAAGTCAACGAGGGATCCGAGGAATCGCAGGGCGACAAGGTGTAAGGAGGCCGGCGGGGGAGGAGCTGTCCCTGCTGATGCCCTGCCTCTCCCCGCCCGAGCCCTCGGGAGGGTGCAGGCAGGGTCGCCCTCCCCGGACTCCCTCCTGCCCCGTGGGTGACACAGCGTGGCCTCCTCTGGAGCCCAGTGGGGCAATCGCCTGGCCTTACCAAGCCCCGGGTGGGCTTGTGCGTAGGGAGAAGTGGCGCAGGGCTGCTCCGCGCCCCGGTACTTACCCCAGCGATTCCTGACACCGATCTGCTCCCGTCCGCAGCCCCTCAGCAAGGCACATACGTCACACACATCATCGCAGAGAGTAGTTGTGACTTTTCGAGCCCAACCCTGCTCATTCAACGGTAGGCAGGAGAGGAAAACATAAGGGGCGATGGAGGGAGAGGGGTGGCCACGGGTGCTGCCTCACACTGGACTGCAACGTGGCTCCCCCCTCCCCTTCGCCCTGGCATTTCCCAACCACTCACCTCCTTCTGCCCGGGATACAAATGGCATGGCGGCTCTGAAGGACATCGCCTCCCCTCCTTCCTGTTGTAATTTTTAATATTATTATTCCTAATGATGCTAATTATTTTTAAAGATCTTTGAAAATGCAAACCGACAGCTGGGGCTGAGGAGCAAGAGTAGCTGTTTTAAACAATAGATTAGGAACACTAGGAAGTGTCTCCGCAGGGAACGGAGACTTTTTGCTTCGTCAAAGGTGAGGTCTGCTGCCTGCTTATTAGTACAGTAACATCTTCAGTTCCCGACTAAATACAATAACGCAGGCCCTCGTGATTAATTATACAGGAGGCTTTATGAATCGTGGTCCCTCCCTCGCTCTTTCGCAGACATACTCGCAGCACACCTATATCTGTGAGGGGCTGAAGTTGGCGGGGGGCTGATGGTGGACCCAGTCGAAAGTTTCGATATTGCAGTCACAGTAATTGTCCTTCTGACTTTCTTTCTTAAAATGTTATTTGGCAAATTGCAAATTTTTCAAAAGATTCATCGACACACGAAAATATGTTTGCATTTATACCCGCCAGAGATGATGCAGAATAAAAATGCCCGAGTAGACCTCGTCTGGAATCAAATCCCCGCATTCGTAATTGTTACATATACAACAAATTGTTAACAACTTGCACACCAGACATGACATAATTCTAAGCCTCCTTTCCTTTGTAAGGCAAATGACGGCAAAATATAATTTGCCATATAACTGATTGGAGCAAAGAACAGTACATCAGCAAGATTGTGGTTTCTGTAGGGTTATGTAAGTTTCGTGTTTATACAGAGTGAAAAAACCAAATATTAATTAATTATGGCAAATTTGACAACGTATTTTAGGATGCTTTTACCTGATACATACTATATCCTAATAAACAAAATAATTTAATGAGAGTTCATATTAATGGTGTTGAAGTAAAATTGATAAATAAGAATTAAATTATATTTTAAAAATAGGTTGCACTACAATAAAAATGACTTTGATGCTTTAGGATAAACAGCCCCCCCAATATATATTGTAAAAATCCTATATTTTGTTCAGAAGCATAAAATTATCTTTGATTTTGTATCGATTTCGGTGTTATATAAAATGACTAATATAATAAATAGAAACAGCTGAGTCAGACTAAGTAGAAAGTTACTATTATTTAAATTATCAAAATAAAATACATCAATTAATGTTTTCCATTCTAATGAGCATGGAAATGTTTATCTTCTAATTTACTTATTTTCAAAATAAACATTAAAATATGTTAGAACTGATTTCCTTTCAAATCAGAAAAGTTAATATTAGAACAATTGTCTGCATAATTTTTCTATAACGTGCCATCACCTGAAGCACATGAATACAAACACGCAAGCTCTAGAATTTGCAATTTTTTTTTATACTGTCTATAAACATTGCTATGTGATTACATGTACTCACTTTGTCGTATGGACCATCCATTATCTGGTGTCTACATCTTTCAGAATGTATTCACACTCAGGTTTAATATTCTTTAAAGCAGTTACTAGGTATACGATAATGTCAACATGCATATCGTACACATGAAAATTGCTTTTGACCTTCAGAAATCAGCTAAGCCTCCTGGGCAAGTCAGTTCTAGTGATGTTAGGCATGAGTTGCTGTCGAACTCTAATAATTCAAGCAGGGAAAAAAAAGTGCATTATGAAATATGGAATAATCACCAAATTGGTTCTAAAGCCATTAAAATAAGTGGAATTTATTTCAAAGGGGCAGAATTTGGACCAGTTGATCAGGTTATAAGGGTGTGTAGCTATTGGTATAAAAATGTAGTTCTCAAGCCCATCTCTTGTTAACCTTACAGACTTCATATATAAAGGTGAAAGCAAGCTATTCAGTAGTGTTTTCACAGGAATTTAAGGAAGGGGGGGGAAACCTATTGAATTTAAAATTATTTACTCCCCCAAATCATTAGATCGTATAGCACCAACCTCTTGGCAAGACTTCTTCTAAAAATTATCTTTCATACAACTGCAACTACTGGAAAAACAAATGGAGCTAAAACATTTAAAATAATTATTCTGGCGAGGTGTAATGATTTAATTCTATTTCCATCTTTTCTCTAATTACTTTCTCTCCTCAGAACTCTCCTTGCAAATAGCACACCTGCATTTGTGAGCAGAAAGTAGGCCACGCTGAAAACGATCTGGCCAAGCAATGAAAGTAATGAAGCTGGAATCACAGTCCTCAGTCAGTACATGCCTTGCCATAGAAGCGATGTGTCTATAAGACTCCCTGTTGAAGCCACTGGAAAATTCAGCTTAAAAATAAAAAGACACACTTTGTCTTTCTTTTCACAAGACTAAATCGCTTGAAGTACATGATAAGTGTAAGATATATTATTTTTGTTTTAGTTATTTGAATAATTTAAAAAAAGACTTAAGATGCTCAATTCATACTCCCACAAAACTTCCATTAGGTCAAAGGATGCCTTTCCAAGGAAAGAACTGAATAGTCTCAAAAACCAAGATAGAAAGATTGATGTATTCTTTGGAAGTTAAATTTTTAAAAGTTTGAATGTGATGTCATTATAAAAATGCATTTAAGTAATAAAATGAGAACTTCTGAACATGCCTTGACTGTATGTGTTTGAATTTCTTAAACTCTGCAAAATAAGGTAAGATTCCGTTCCCACTGAAGTAAAATACAAAATTCTGTTGTTTTCCATGAGAGTAAGAAGGGCCCTTAAATTGCTTTTGTTTACACACAGGCACAATTTGGATCTCATTTGTATATCTCTTCGAGGCACACCTGAAAGCCAGGGCTCTGATATGTGTACTGATTCATGCAGGTTCTCCACATCAGAAAGGACATTATGTTACCTTTATATTTTCTGTATGAATGAAGAAGGAAAGTAGTGAGGTTAACTAGCTTCAGAAATGAATGTGGGTTTTCCCAACTAAAATGGTATCAACTGATTCCTTCTAAGCAAAAATGTGAGAAGAATCATACGATTCTTTCATGAGCTTCATCACTGTCCTATTTTAGCCGAGGTCATTATTCTTACAGGACAATAAACAGTTATATGAATTGACATAATGGAGGTGGGGCTTTTTTTGGGCGATGGCACTTTCTGGACACATTTTAAATGTGTAATTTCCACCAAATGGTGCAGAAATTACAGGAGCAATTTTCAAAAGATAGTCCACTATTTTCCTGCATGTTTTTTTTTTCTTCCCCAAATTAACAACTAGACTCTTTTAATATCGAAGGAAACAATTTTTATCTTAAAGAGTATTTAAAGCCTTCAGGTGTATTGAACTTGGACCTGAGGGCAGTGATCCACCTGGAGGATGTAATCAACAATTTGTAGGATCGAGCCTGCAAACCCACATTTAGATATTATATGACACTGCAGGAATTTCGTGTGTGTCTATAGATCTACGGATACCCATATAATGTGTAATATGCAATATAATATGCATATAATCTCTATGACTACATATTATTAAACATAGATGCTATCATACAAACATGAAAATATATAATAAAAACTGAGCACCTGGATTATAAAATGCAAAGCTATACTGAGAAAGGACTCCAGACACTTCCTTGCAGAATTTCCTGCTAAGTAATGAAACCCATGCATTCTGCACTGTGAGCTTCTCTTGAGGTGCACTGTATCAGAAGTCAGAACTTGCTTATTTCTTCCTGGTCCAATAAAAGGCCTTTTTTTTTCTCGCACACAGGTTCCCAAGCAACTCTGATGGGAAGGACCGCAGAATACATTGCTGAAAATGTACATAACTTCCGGGAGTGGTGGTATCGTTTGTTTCGTTTGGTAAGAGCTTGGAGTGGCAAATCCAGGAGACAGCACCATCCAGAGCAGACACCTGTGCAAGAGAGCGTCCATCTCCTTTCACGCTTGGCTTTCACTTGGATGTATTGGGTCTGCGAGGCAGATCTGAAACAGAGAAAACACCATTTAACCAAGCTGCCCGTGCATGTGCGGTACTTCCATCTCCGTACACACACGCTGCAAAGAACTTGTTAGGTACTATTGTCAAATCGTTTATACATATATATTTATACCTCTGTCTCACTGCCTCCAAGACTGAGAGGCAGAGGTATCAAAGAGGCTTAGCTTTGGAAACTTCAACAGAGTGAAAGTAATAATGTTCAGGAAACAAAAATTAAGCACTTTAAAAAGCTGGGCTAATACTGCTTTTAAAATTCTGACGCAAGAGTGTTTCTGTCTGATTTTTTGAGTTCTCAACACCAGATCAATGTTTGACCCGTCTAAACACGTCTCTTTCCTTGGGGCAGTTAAATAATTATCTGCTCAGACAGGGACTTTCACTTTATTAAAACCTCCCACTTCAATTCCAGTAAATGCCTTGCACCAGACAACTCCTGAAGAAGCGAAAAGAGATCGACGCACTTATTAAAGAAAGAAGAAAGAAACAAACCCGTCAAACCAATCAGACCCGTCTCTTAGATGACAGTCAAAACCAGCCCCGTACCTGGCTGCCGAGAAGGGCAAGAGACAAGCAGCACGACTGACTTCATGGGGACCGGGCTTGCAGTCGCAGCGCTGGGGGCGGGGACGAAGAGGCGCAGGGATCTGGACACGCCGCAGACCCTGCGGGCCGCCCGGTGGGACTGGGGCTGCCCCGGCCGCACGTCTGGGGGCTTTCCCGGATAAAAGCCCCCCCTACCCCTCCCCGACTCTCCACGCTCAGTTGTGAGTCTGCCCCGTACTGAACCTCTTCGCTGACCCTGAAGTACAGACCGTTCCTGAAAAGGGTTAACTCCTGGGCGGCACGAAATTACCTGTCCGGGCGTGGGAAGCGGCACCACGCAGGGACTGTCATCCCGGGCGGCGGCTTGTTACCGCTTCCTCTACTCACACGGCCCTTACGCGCAGGGCAGCCTCCTCTCAGACCAACTTTAAGACACATTTTGGACGGCTGGCTGAAGGAGCTCCCCCGAGAACAAACGGATTAAACTTCTCACCGAGCCCCGCAAGAGCTCAGGAATACTGCACACGCAAGCACCCACCGCACCGCACCGTACACACGCACCCACGCAGAGAACCTCTCTCTGCCTCCCCGCTGGCCCGGCCTGCCTCACCGGCGTCCCTGGGCAGGACCTGGGCACCACGCCAGGCCGCGGGGATTCTGCCAGCCGCGAATAGCTCTACCGACGGGAGGGGCGAGCCCCCCTTGCCAGGGCTGGGGCACGGGCCGGTCTGTCCCGCCGCGGCCCTGAGGAGACGTAGGCAAGCCACGACACTGTATCTTGCCCCAGTCGCTCAGGTGCGCGCCTCCTACTTTGCAGAGTGTGGCGGGATGTAGCAAGTGGTGTGTGCGGAGACAGAAATGTGAAAAATGTCCCAGAGCGGAGGAAAGGGCAGCTTTCTCTTTCCTTATCGTCTTTTATTTGTTGGATTTTTATCTTCTGTTCAACACAAGTAGAGTTTCCATCAGTCGGAGCAGAGATATACAGCGCACTCATACTCCCCCCGGGACTTTCGCGGAGGTCCCGAGTGAGGGCGAGGGGGCCGCCAGCCACTGCGCCCGCAGCTGCTACTCCCGTAGTGCGCTGCGGCACATGGCTCCCGGGCTCCCATACCTACAGGAGCTAAGCAGTATCTGTTGCATTACTCTAAAGCTGTCGGTCTTCAGCAGAGAAATCAAATTTACACTGAACTACAGGCAACAAAGGAGGTCTCCCTGCGCGGGGCAAGTCGCGGAAGGCCGCGGAGCTGGGCGGTGTCCGCGGAGGGCGGCTGGGTGGGTGTGCCTGCCTGCCTTCCTGTGTGCGCACAATTGCAGTGTAACTTGTTTTTATTTCCCCTCCCAGGACAAGTGATATTAGGATATCTGCAACTGCTGGCACAGGAGTTTTTGTGCGCGCTGATTCAGAGTGGCGAGACCCGGCAGTCTTTAACGTGGGCACGAAGTTAGAGGTGGGCAGTGCCCCGCAGAACACCGGGGGCCCTGAGGTCGGGGCTCCCCCGGGTCGCTTTTCCGGTCTGGGCAGCAGGCACCGCCGGAGCCTTGCCTGCCAGAAAGGCTGTGCGGGATCAAATCACCCCACACTTCTAGGGCAGCTGTGCTAGGATTGAATTTTGACGTGGACAAGGACCGGAATTTATATTTTCCTCAAACATTTGCTCGGGTCAGTCGCCCTCGGTTGGGCTGGGGGGACGTTTGCTCCCGGCCAGCCTCACACCTTCTTGCCTCGAGCTCTGGGGTCTTGACGTGCTTTGCCCTGATGCAGTGGTGAGCTGAGATTTCATGCGGGCAGCTGGGGCCATCCAAAGGCAGGGAGCTCTTGGCCGAGGCTGGGGAAGGTCATCTGCCGTCAGCCCCTTTCCCCATCCCTGCCCTGCGTTGGAAAGTTATTCTCGGGAGCCAGCTCCAGCCAAAAGGGGAACCCATGTGGGTCCTGTTCTCTCCAGAATTTCTCGAGCCTTGCTATATGCACCCAGTTTAACTAGCGATATGTTTCCAAAGAATCAGCCCATCCCAGAGAGTGCCTTCACCAGCTAGTGCCCAGTTATGGCCAGGGCAGGATCCGTTGCAATGGCAGTACACAATTTGTTGAAATTTTTGTGAAAAAATGAGGTTAAGTAACCAATTGAATGTAGCTCTCAAAATCTTGTGCAGCAATTTAAAAAGGTGGGACTCAAAAGAGAAGTTGAAACCCTTGACCGGGCAGCTCTTTAAAGGTAATTACTAAAAACTCAAAGGGTCAATTTAATCTAGTCTGGTCTATAATCCTGTAAATTCTGTAATACACCAGACAACTTCTGAGCACAAGGCTTTATTGTAACCTTAATTTATAAAGCAATACCCCACCCCCGCAATTTTTCACCCATTACAAGTAGGACAGAACCAGGTTTGGAAAAACAATGCCAGAAGATGTCTCACAACGCAAATTTGCTACTCAAATCCCCAGGCCCAATCCTCCTCACACAAAGAGGTGAGACTTTGAAAATACAGATCTCCATACATTAGAGGTGTCTAGATTATAATCTGTGGTCATTGCTCTTCCAGAATGGAGCTCTTTAACAAAACTTACTGGGTAAATTCCCCTCACCCCTTGCTTTCGTCACTGATCACCTACTCGTACTTTGATCAGCAAGCATAAGGAAAACTAATCCTTAAAGGGAATTGAAATTCCCTTTAATGGACTGAGATTAACTATATAAAATGTAACAAGCCCCTCTCAGTGACAGAGTTTTACTGCTACTGAGAGTAAAACACTGTTTGTGATATTAGCAGAAAACAGCAGCAGCTATTTCAGTTGTCAGCTATTTCTTTCCTTGTGATTGCTCATTCCAAAATATGGGAATAAATATTTTTTTCTTCATAAAATATTGGGGGTTTTTTTGTTTTGTCTAAATTTTCAGTACAAATTACTTTTCCTCACAACTTCTAAGCATGAAAAACATTTTCTCTGGTATTTGACAACTGAAATTCAGAAGTCAAGTAAAATAAAAAGGAAACTCTAAATTATTGAAAAACAAAAACATCTTTCATTTGCCTAAGTATTGCTGCAATCAAGATTATTTTCTGAACTAAGCTCTTGTTCCTCCATGGATATGGGTACAATAACCTTCCTTTGTGATTTCATGTTTAACAGTTGTTAAATACAATGGCTAGATGTTCAGTTGCTTCTACTGAACTTTATCAAAGGGTCTATTGTATAATGTTGCCAGTTAGAAAATAGACAATGCATAAAACAGAATTATAAGTCCATTCTCTGAGTTACAGGCTTTTGAAAGAGTAAAATCAAAATGGCTAGAAGTAACTTGTAGCAGTATTTTTTCCCCCTGCTGTGTTTAGAACACTAAAAGTAAATGTTAGATACTAAATGTTATAATGCTATTATAGGGTTTGGACCAACCCCCCTCCCCCATTCTTAGATATAGTTTTGACCATCCCAAAGTTTTCCAGATATTTATAAACTCCTCATAAAATGAGCCATAGTCTGCAATTTAGACATTCACTTTCTCAGCCCAAGTTACTGCAAGACATAACATTTCTGTTGTTATTATGCATTTATTAATTAACCAAATAAATGAATACATTACAGGGTTGCAAAAATGAAATACCAGATACATTTATGATTACTTTTCTTTGCATTCATTTAATTAAACATTTGTTTTGAACTACATAACTTTTACAAATCTTGAAAAATACTGTGATGACATATTTTTTTATTTTAATAATTAAAATGTAAAGCCATAGTGTATTAAACTTTGCTGCCCTATATAGATATAATGCTATGACTCTTCCTTATGGCATATTGACATCCTAAGAATTTCACTTTCTGAGCTAGAGGTGATCTTGTAAGATCACAGAATCACAGAATGGTGGGGGTTGGAAGGGACCTCTGGAGATCATCTTGTCCAACCCCGCTGCTTGAGCAGGTAGACCTAGAACAGGGTGCAAAGGACTGCGTCCAGGAGGGTTTTGAATGTTTCCAGGGAAGGAGACTCCACAACCTCTCTGGGCAGCCTGTTCCACTGCTCTGCCACCCTCACAGCGAAGAAGTTTTTTCTCATGTTTAGGTGGAACTTCCTGTGTTTCAACTTGTGCCCATTGCCCCTTGTCCTGTCATTGGGCACTACTGAAGAGAGTCTGGCACCATCCTCTTTGACAACCACCCTTCAGCTATTTATAGGTATTGATGAAATCCCCCCTCAGTCTTCTCTCGTCCAGGCTGAAAAAACCCAGGTCTCTCAGCCTTTCCTCATAAGGGAGATGCTCCAGGCCCCTGATCATCTTCGTAGCTCTCCGCTGGACTTGCTCAAGCAGTTCCCTGTTCTTCTTGAACTGGGGGGGCCCAAAACTGGACACAGTACTCCAGATGTGGCCTCACTAGGGCATAGTAGAGGGGGAGGATAACCTCCCTCGGCCTGCTGGCCACACTCCTTATGCACCCCAGGATACTGTTGGCCTTCTTGGCCACAAGGTCACATTGCTGGCTTATAGTCATCTTGCTGTCCACCAGCACTCCAAGGTCCTTCTCAACAGAGATGCTTTCCAGCAGATCAACCCCCAACCTGTACTAGTGCATGGGGTTGTTCCTCCCCAGGTGCAGGACCCTACACTTGCTCTTGTTGAATTTCAAATTTCATGAGGTTCCTCTCAGCCCAGCTCTCCAGCTTGTCCAGGTCTCGTTGGATGGCAGCACAGCCTTCCGGCCTATTAGCCACTCCTCCCAGCTTGGTATCATCAGTGAACTTGCTGAGGGTACACTCTATCCCTTCATCCAGGTCATTGATGAATATATTGAATAGAACTGGACCCAGCACAGTTCCTTGGGGAACACCACTAGTTACAGGCTTCCATCCAGACTCTGCCCCGTTGATCACGACCCTCTGAGCTCTGCCATTAAGCCAGTTCTCAATCCACCTCACTGTCCTCTCATCTAACTCACACTTCCTTAGCTTGTCCGTGAGGAAGTTATGGGAGACAGTGTCAAATGCCTTACTGAAGTCAAGGTAAACAACATCCACTGCTCTCCCCTCATCGGCCCAGCCAGTCACGCCATCATAGAAGGCTATCAGGTTGGTCAAGTATGCTCTCCCCTTGGTGAATCCATGTTGATTACTTCTGATGACCTTAATTTCCTCTACATGACTGGAGATGACCTCCAGAATGAACTGTTCCATCACCCTTCTGGGGATGGAGGTGAGGCTGACTGGCTTCACCTCCAGAGAAACAGGTCAGTGTTATTTTTCATCAAGAGGAACAGGTCAGTGTTTCTCTTAATGCAGTCCTTCCCCAATGATACTGAATGTCTGTTCTTCTAATTAAAGATAGTTTAATGTCCTTTATATTTAACATATATAAAGAACATCTTGACCTAATACAATGTTAGCTAAGTATCTTCAACAATTGTCAACAATCCAGAACACTCACTAGAGATGAGAAGTATGGACCAGTTTGTAATGATTTCAAAGTTAATATGTGCAGTTTGAAAATATTTATGAGATTTAAAAATGTATTAGGCATACATTTAGAAATTCAGATTGTGTATTTATGATTTTGTAAAGTGGATGAAAGCAGCAGTTTATCTCTGAGGATGAGATCAAACAGAAAAGTGAGTCTGTCCAACAGACAGACTCATAACATCTTAGTTTAGCTATGAATGGGTGAATACTTTTGCTGATGGAATTAACTTCAGTGGTGGAAAGAAGTATTTTTAACAAAACTATGAGTAAGAAAATTGCATTGCATCTTCTACTCCCTCATATCTGACAGCGTTCAGAGTTACAAATATTTGCTAGGCCAGAAATCAGCATTTGGTCACTCTATGGAGTATCAGTTGAATATTCCTTTAAATATTAATTTTATTGTACACCAAATAAAATAATATCAATCAATTTTCCAGAAGAGATTAACTGAAATATCTACCTGTCTTTAGAAAATACAACTTTTTTTCTTTTAAAAATGTTTTTTCACAACAAAACTGCCTAAAAGCAGTTTTTTTTTTTCTCCTGAAAGCAACCATTTTCTTCATTCACTGCCCCCAAAATCAACTCAGCTTTTAAAACTGGAGGAAAATAACACAATTAAATAAACAACAGCAACTAAACCATAACATTCTACTTGAAGTTTTTGCTCAGAAATGGAAAAGAGCCAGATATTAAAATTTTAAAAAGCGCCATTATAAGCAATTTTTCCCTATGAAGAAACAAATGTATTGTGGTAATAGTCAGCAGTACTGGAAGACAATACTGAGTTAAACAGGTTATTTTGATTTTTTTTTAGTAAAAGAAATATCTCATATTTAAAGATAGGCACTTTTCCACAGTCACAGAAATTTCTTGCTACATGTACAGAATCATAGAATCATAGAATGTCCTGAGTTGGAAGGGACCCACAAGGATCATCGAGTCCAATTCCTGTCCCTGCACAGGACAACCCCAAATTTACACCGGATCTCTGAGGGCATTGTCCAGGTACTTCTTGAAAAGTGTCAGGCTTGGTGCCATGACTACCTCCCTGGGGAGCCTGTTCCAGTGCCCCACCACCCTCTGGGGAAAGAACCTTTTCCTAATGTCCAACCTAAACCTCCCCGGCACATCTTCCTGCCATTCCCTCAGGTCCAGTCATTGGTCACCAGAGAGAAGAGATCAGCGCCTGCTCCTCCTCCTCCCCTTGTGAGGAATCTGTAGACTGCGATGAGGTCTCCTCTCAGTCTCCTCTTCTCTAGGCTGAACAAACCAAGTGACTTCAGCTGCTCCTTGTACGGTTTCTCCTCTAAACCCTTCACCAACTTCGTGGCCCTCCTCTGGACACTCTCTAGTAGCTTTATATCCTTAATGTACTGTGGTGCCCAAAACTGCACACGGTACTTGAGGCGAAGCTGCACCAGCGCAGAGTAGAGCGGGACAATCACCTCCCTCGACCGGCTAGCAATACAGTGCTTGATGCACCCCAGGGCACGGTTGGCCCTCTTTGCTGCCAGGGCACACTGTTGGCTCATGTTCAACTTGCCGTCAACCAGAATGTTGACCAGAACATCCTTATAGACTGACTTTGATATTTTAAAGTGAGTCTAGTGTGAAGAACAGAGCCATTTAGGCATCCCTGATGATTCCTTAATTTCTGCACTGAATAGTTTTATTCTTGGCAACAGGGCAACAGTCTTCCTTCACTAATGATATGCTGCAGTTGTGATTTGGAGGGACTGAACAGTAGGAGCTGATTTCTGGACTCAGTCTGTCCTTGGCATTTGCAGAGGCTTCCAGAAGTGATGGCAACTAAGAGGAGGTAAGATGGAGAAGCAGACTGAGCAAGCTGTGGACATTTAGTCTATTTGACAACAAAAATAAATTATCCAACTGAGTATGTGTCTCAAACTTGCCCCTAATACCTAACAATTACCATTCAGTTTCTTACAAATGACAACTAGTAATCTGAAATCTTGGTTTGTTTGCAAATCTTTTTCATAAAACTGCCAAAAGAAGGAAGGGTGCTTATTGGCCCTCATCTTCTGACATCCTTTTAAATTTTCCATTCTTCTCAGATGGCACTTGATGGTTGGGTGCTCAGTTTAAGACTGTTAACATTCCCTTATAAAACATTCCTTCTCTCAGCATATGGCACTTGTGATAAAAGCAGCTTTTTACTACTTCCCACCATATTGCAGTCATTAAAAACAAGGACAGGGACAGAATCACAGAATTGTGGCCGCAGCAGAACACAGTGTTTGCTCATGTTGAGCTTTCTGTCCACCAGGACCCCCAGGTCCCTTTCCACAGAGCTGCTCTCCAGCCAGGTGGATCTCAGTCTGTGCTGCATTCCCAGATTATGTTTTCCCAGGTGCATGACCTTACACTTGTCCCTGCTGAACTCCATAAGGTTCTTGTTGGCCCACTCTTCTAGCCTATCCAGATCTTCCCGCAGAGCAGCTCTCCCTTCTGGAGTGTCTACTTCCACACTCAACTTGGTGTCATCTGCAAACTTCATCAGGCTACACTTGATCCCATTATCCAGATCACTTATGAAGATGTTGAATAACATTGGGCCCAATATCGATCCCTGGGTGACTCCACTTGTGACAGGTTGCCACTTGGAAAAGGAGCTATTTACCACCACCCTTTGGGTGCGGCCTGTCAGCCAGTTCCCCACCCACTGCACAGACCACTTGTCTAGGCCATAACGCATTAATTTCTCCAGGAGGAGGCTGCAGGGGACTGTATCAAAGGCCTTGGAGAAGTCCAGGTAGACAATGTCCACTGACCGCCCCATGTCAACCAGGCAAGTCACATTGTCATAGAAGGCCACCAGGTTTGTCAAGCACGATCTGCCTTTAGTGAAGCCATGTTGGCTTTTCCCAGTCATGTGCTTCATTTGACTTGTGATGGCCCTCAGGAGGATTCGTTCCATAGCTTTCCCAGGGATTGAAGTAAGGCTGATGGGCCTATAGTTACCCGGATCCTCCCTCGAGCCATTCTTGTAGATAGGGGTAACATTTGCCTTCCTCCAGTCCTCTGGGACATCCCCCATTCTCCACGACTTCTCGAAGATTATGGAGAGTGGCCTTGCAACGATGTCAGCCAGCTCTCTCAACATCCTCGGGTGGACGGCGTCAGGGCCCATCGATTTGTAGGGGTCAAGCTCCTGTAATAATTCATGTACTAACTCTTCCTTCACTGATGGTGGGTCGGTGTTTGGATCAACCGGCAATTTCATTCCCAAAGCCTGGGACCCGACAGTGTTGGTAAAGACAGAGGTGAAGCAGGTGTTGAGGACCTCTGCCTTTTCAGCATCGTTGGTGATTGACTCTCCTTTTCCATTTAACAGCAGGCCTATGTTTTCCTTCTTTTTCTCCTTATGGTTGACATGTCTGAAGAAACCTTTCTTGTTATTTTTGACATCTACGGCCCGTTTCAATTCGAGTTGGGCTTTTGCTTTTCTAACTGCATCTCTGCACGCTCTGGCAGTGCCCTTGTAGCTCTCGACGGATAATCCTCCACTCCTCCATCTCTGGTATGCTTCCCTTTTGGATTTGAGTAGACCCAGGAGGTCATGGTTGAGCCAAGGGGGCCTCTTGCTCCGCTTACTTCCTTTTCCTTTGTAGGGGATAAATTGGCTTTGTGCTTCCAATAGAGAGTTCTTGAAGAACTCCCAGCACTCACTCTAGCTCCTTTGTCTTCCATGGAAGCTTCCCGTCGAATCCCTCCCAAATGAGCCCCGAGTGCACTGAAGTTTGCTCTCCTAAAATCCAGAACCCTTGTCTTAGAGCTGACCTTCAGTATGCTCAGCAGGATCCCGAACTCCACAATACTGTGGTCACTGCAGCCAAGGCTATCACTGACCGAGATATTACAAAGCAGGCTTTCTCGGTTTGTGACTAGCAAGTCCAGCAGTGCCTCCTTCCTGGTTGGCACTTCTAACATTTGTGTCGGGAAACAGTCCTCTATGCGTTCCAGGAACTTGGTGGATGCCATGCGAGCTGCCGTATTGTTCTTCCAGCAGATGTCTGGGTAGTTGAAGTCACCCATCAGGACCCGGTTCTGTTGGCCAGAAGCTTGCTTCAGTGCCCCAAGTATTGCTTCATCGGCATTGTCGTCATGATTAGGAGGTCGGTAGCAGATGCCCACTGTGAGGTCCTGCTTGGAGATGACCCCTTTGACTTTAACCCAGAGGCATTCGATAGAGCAGTCGCAATCACCATAGTTGACTTCGATACTTTCGAGGTTTTCCTTAATGTAGAGTGCAACTCTACATTAGAGTGCACCTCTTCTACCCTGCCTGTCCTTACGAAAGAGCCTGTAACCGTCCATTGCGATCCCCCAGTCATTTGAGCTGTCCCACTATGTTTCAGTTACTCCTATGATGTCATACCCCTCTGAGTGGGCACGGAGCTCCAGTTCCTCCTGTTTGTTACCTAGACTGCGTGCATTTGTATACATACACTTGAGGTGATTACTCTTCTGTTTCACCTCTTGGGAGACAGCTAAGGAACCTTTGTCACCACACTGCTTGGCCTGGCTTACTCCCCCGTTGGACGTGCTGGTGTGAGCATTTTCGCAATGGATCCCACCCCCCCAAGTCCTTCAGTTTATAACCCCTGCCCCTAAATTGTCCAAACATTGATTCACACAGTTGATGCTGCTAGGTTATTTTAACATGTTTATTTGTCATTCAACACTGAACTCCTTTCCTATTGCCCACAGCTTGCCTGGAAGGTAGAGGTAACACAGACTTTGCTTCCCAAATAAATTACAAGCATCTGTCCTTTGTTCACTGTTCTGTCCTCTTATATGAAGTATCATGTTTCTTCAATGAACTGCTCACAACCTCCTTCCTCACCTTCATCTATCCCCACTAATTAAGTCTACATTTGTCATTACTGACAGGTTTCTCCTTAAAAAAGTCTGTGACCTCTGTTACACACTGCCTCATCTACCCCTGCCTTCTTTCTAAATTCTTGTACTGGGTTTGCGCAGCAAGGTTTTGGTAGCTGGGGGGTGGGGGGTGGGGCACAAGGGTGGCTTCTGTGAGAAGATGCCAGAAGCTTTCCCCAGGTCTGACAGAGCCAGTGTCAGTCGGCTCCAAGACGGACCTGCCGCTGGCCAAGGCCGAGCCAATCAGCGACGGTGGTAGAGCCTCTGGGATAACATATTTAAGAAGGGGGAAAAAACTGCTGTGCAACAGCAGCCAGAAGATAGGAGTGAGAATATGTGAGAGAAACAACTCTGCAGACACCAAGGTTCGCGAAGGATGGGGAGGAGGTGCTCCAGGCGCTGGAGCAGAGACTCCCCTGCAGCCTATGGTGAAGACCATGGTGAGGCAGGCTGTCCCCCCGCAGTCAATGGAGTTCCACAGTGAAGCAGATATCCACCCTGCAGCCCATGGAGGACTCCACACCCGAGCAGGTGGATTCACCCAAAGGAGGCTGTGACCATGTGGAGAACCCATGCTGGAGCAGGCTCCTGGCAGGACCTGTGACCCCGTGGAGAGAGGAGCCCACACTGGAGCAGGTTTTCTGACAGGACCTGTGACCCCGTGGGGGACCCATGCTGGAGCAGTCTGTTCCTAAAGGACTGCACCCCATGGAAAGGACCCATGCTGGAGCAGTTCTTGAAGAACTGCAGCCTGTGGGAAGGACCCACGTTTGAGAAGTTCTTGGAGGACTGTCTCCCATGGGAGGGGCCCCAGGCTGGAGCAGGGGAAGAGTGTGAGGAGGAAAGAACGGCAGAGACAATGTGACCACGACCCCCATTCCCCGTCCCCCTGTGCCACTCGTTGGGGGAGGAGGTAGAGAATTTGGGAGTGAAGTTGGGCCTGGGGAGAAGGGAGGGGTGGGGGTGGGGGAAGGTGCTTTAAGATTTGGTTTTATTTCTCATTACCCTACTCTGACTTTTGATTGTCAATAAATTAAATCAATTTTCCCAAGTCGAGTCTGTTTTGCCCATGACAGTAACTGCCGAGTGATCTCCCTGTCCTTATCTTGATGCATGAGCCTTTTGTTATATTTGCTCTCCCCTGTCCAGTTGAGAGGGAGTGATAGAATGGCTTGGTGGGCACTGGGTGTCCAGCCAAGGTCAACCGACCACAATTCTGTCTCTGAGGACACTACACTCCAGCTTCTTCTAGCTCAGAGGACCTTCATTCAATATTTCTTTGCGGCTACAGTCACCCCCATGAGCTCTTTTTTTTTTCATAGCTAGCCCTGTTTTGTGTTCTCACACTGACAGATAACCTAGGAAGTAGGGGTAAAGCAGTCATAATAGAAAGAAGTAGCGGTTAAGTTACAGAAATTAATGCTAAGACATTAGCAGCATCTTTAGCTGTAAAATACCAGTATCATTAAACCACACTATCAATAACCTTATTTTTTCAGCAAAACAAGTGGAAAAACATTGCTCCCCATTAATTGCAAACACAAGAATAACGGCAAATTTCTTTAGTGGTATGTCATTAACATGATGCAAATTTACTGAATTGTGTGTGTTGGAATAACAGAAACAGCACTGTGTCAGGTCTTGTTTTCTTGCAATCTTTTACATTTATGTAGTATATGGTTCTCCTTACTCAGTGAAGATGAACAATAAGATCTTGGTTTCTGATCATGAGATCAAAGATGGACAGAGAAGATAAAACCCACTTCATACAACCTTACTCTGCGTATCCTTGCTTCTTTACAAAAAAGAAGTATAGGAAGGATACGTACTAAGTGTTAAAATTGCAACTCTCAAGTACAGGCATTGAAGGCACTCCAAAGTAATTTGCTTTTTTGAAGAACTCGCTGTTGAACACTAAAAACTACTCACTGTTCCTTGAAGTCCACTGATACCATTGTTTTTTCGAGGAAAATTTGCTTCCAGACTGTTAGTTGAGGTGATGGAAGCTGTATATTATGAAGCAAAATGCATGGTTTTCCTAGTATGTCCTAGAGTTGTTGGAAAATAATGGCAGCATCGTGACTACCATCTTTTGAGTGTCAGACAGTGCAAAGAGCCATCTGCTTGTCATGTCAAGCAGAAGTTCTCTTAACATGATGTTCCCATTCTTCATCTCTTCAGTTGATTTACTGATGACTGTTGCAGTTTCACCACATAGGAATTGCAACAGTCACAAATGCAATGACTCTGTTGGTTTACTAAAAAACAAATTTAGATAATAACTTGGAGCAGAGAGTAAAAATACAGTCAAAGTTAATGGATGCCTTATCTAAAGTCTTTAGAAAATCTTTCACTCTCTGCAGTAATTTCTTCAAAATCTAAAACTTCTGTCCTGGTTTCCTCTGGGAAAAAGTTAATTTTCCTCCTAGTAGCTGGTATAGTTCTGTGGTTTTGCTTTAGTATGAGAATGATGTTGATAACACACTGATGTTTTAGTTGTTGCTTGTGCTATTCAAGGACTTTTTCAGCTTCCCATGCTCTGCTGGGTGCACAAGAAGCTGAGAGGAAGCATAGTCAGGACAGCTGACCCAAACTGGCCAAAGGTATATTCCATACCATATGACGTCATGCTCAGTATATAAGCTGAGGGGAGTTGGCTGGGGAGCAGCAATTGCTGCTCAGGGACTGGCTGGGCATTGATTGGTGGGTGGTGAGCGATTGTATCATGCGTTACTTGATTTGTATATAATTATTATTATTACTACTACTATTACTATTTTACTGTATTTTATTTAAATTATTAAACTGTCTTTATCTCAACTGATAGAGTTAGAACTGTTGTGACTAAAACTTGTTGCTTTGGGGGAGTCAGAAAGGCTTCAAGACAAGAAGTGCCTAAAGAAAAATTTACGACGACAACATTTGACGTTAGAAAAGCAGATGTACAGAGCCATAAAATAAGGAATTACAGGGTAAACACTAAACCGGAACAGATTATCCCTCAAGGACAGTATTGTCATGGTTTTAGCTGGGATAGAGTTCATTTTCTTCACTCTAGCTGGTATAGTGCTGTGCTTTGAACTTAGCATGGAAAAAAAATGTTGAGATAACGCACAGATGTTTTGGGCTGTTGGTGGGTAGCGCTTGTACTAGTCAAGGACATTTCTAGCTTCCCATGCTCTGCTGGGTGCACAAGAAGACGGGAGGGGAGGGGGCACAGCTAAGAGAGCGGATTCAAACTGACCAACGGGATATTCCATATCATGTAATGTCATGCCCAGTATGTTAACTGGGAGGAGCTGGCTGGGGGAGGGAGGAAGCAATGGCAGCTCGGGGACAGGCAGCATCGGTCGGCGGGTGGTGAGTGGTTGTATCGTTCGCGTTTCTGTGGGGTTTTTTTCCCTTTTTTTCCCTTTCCCTTCCTTTTCAATTTTATTATATTAACATTATTGTCATTATTATCGTAATCATTATTATTATTATTATTTTATAGTAATCATTAAACTGTGCTTATCTCAACCCGTAAGTTCTTTTGCTTGTCCAATTCTCTTCCCCATCCCACAGGGGTGGGGGGAGTGAGCGAGTGGCTGCGTGGTGTTCAGTTGCCAGCTGAGGCTGAACCATGACAAGTATATACATAATCTCAGAACTGAGCTTGCATGAAAGCAAAAGTTAAATAGCAGAAACAGTGAGGAAGAGTATATCCTTCATCCAGAGACCCCTGACGATCACCCAGAGATACCAACAGGCATGTGCAATGGACATTTGCATATGATAATGAGGTATTGGAAAATTAATGAGTATGTATGTAAAGCCTGTATAAATTATGCAACTAACCCTGTGTGGTTAGTTATGCAATTAACCCTTTCAGATGCTTTGTTCTGAAACCTATCTGATTTTATACACAGTCATTTTATTCTCAGCCTCAGAACAAGGATAATGCTAACTACCAATAGCAGAACAGTCAGAGAATCACAGAATCCCAGGTTGGAAGGGACCTCAGGGATCACCTAGTCCTACCTTTCTAGGAAGAGCACAGTCTAGACAAGACGGCCCAGCACCCTGTCCAGACGACTCTTGAAGGTGTCCAATGTGGCTGAGTTAACCACGTCCCTGGGGAGATTATTCCAATGGTTGACTGTCCTCACTGTGAAAAATTTTCCTCTCATGTCCAATCGGAATCTCCCCAAGAGAAACTTGTGTCCATTCCCCCTTGTCCTTTCCGTGTGACTCCTTGTAAAAAGGGACTCTCCATCTTCTTTGTAGCTACCCCTTAAGTACTGGTACATGGTGATGAGATCCCCTCTAAGCCTCCTTTTCTCAAGGCTGAACAAACCCAGTTCTCCCAGCCTATCCTCGTATGGCAGGCTTCCCAGTCCTTTGATCACCTTGGTGGCCCTTCTCTGGACTCCTTCCAGCCTGTCCACATCCTTTTTGTATAGCGGGCACCAGAACCGTACACAGTACTCCAGGTGTGGCCTGAGAAGCACTGAGTAGAGTGGGATGATGACTTCTTTATCTCTGCTGGCGATGCCCTTTTTGATGCAACCCAGCATCCTATTGGCCTTTTTGGCCATAGCAGCACACTGTTCACTCATGTCAGAAAGTTTGGTGTTCTTCTTGTGGTAATTTGTTTTTCTGAAAGGATATCACATGTGTGACTGAAGCTGTTTAGGACTATATTTCACCAAGATCTTGAATACCTGTGAACCAGAAAAAAAGTAATTAGCCTATATGTACAGGAAGACCATTTTGCCGTTAGGTACAAGTGTGCTGGGTGTGTTTGGGATGGAGTTAACTTTCTTCATAGCAGCCCATATGGTGCTGTGTTTCGGATTTGTGGGTAAAATAGTGGTGTTAATTATTCTGCACCAGGGAAGGGGGGTGAGAGAGAGATAGAGAAAGATGGTGTAGGGTTCTGGGTCTCAATAAGAAAGGCCTGACAACAAATGGCTTTTAATAACATAGAAGAAAAAAAGGAATATAGACAGTAAATAAATCTTATGTTCCTTGAAATGCTGGGAACCCTGTGTTCATGCAGCATTGGATGGACCCTGCATGGATTTTTCTCATGGCATACTCTGCAGATCACACTGTGCAGATCTCATCCATGGAAGAGACATTCCTCCTTTTTGGTTATTCAAGCTATTATATATTTTTCTTACAAGAAAGCAATGCTACTCATAAAAGATGTTCGCATGAGAACTTTTTGCTGCATTTTAAAGTAAAGGCAAGGCCGTGTGGGTGGCTTAATTGCTAGTACCAAGTGGGAGCTGCCTCCAGGCTCCTCTCTTACACTGAGGTGTCTGAGTCTATCCTGCGGCCAAGGAATTTGTTCAGCACAACACAGGCCTGAAGGCCAAGCTATACATGCAGCACAGCACAGACCTGGGCCTACTCAGGTTAACTATTATGGTGATCATTGACTCCTCCATGTAAAATGGTCTCTTGGTCAAGATCACTACATTCCACCCCTTGATCCACATACAGTTTACCTTCCTCAAAGTTGTTATAAGTTAAAGGTTATATATTAAAAACATATGGGCTTCTCAAGCTCTAAGTACGCAGCCCTATGGAGCAGACATGGCCTGTTCAAAATCACGTACTCCTCATATAGAATGTCTTCCACAAGACTCCTAATACAATAACACACCAGTGTTTTGGCTGCTGCTGAACAGTACTTGCACAGTGTCAAGGCGTTCTTTTTTTCCCACTCTGACCCATCTGGCAAGTAAGCTGGGGGTGGGCAAGAAGTTGGGAGGGGTCATAGCCAGGTCAGCTGACTTGAACTGGCCAAGGGAATATTCCATACTGTGTGACGTTGTGCTCAGCAATAAAAATTGGGGTAGCAGAAGGAGAAGGGAGTGGTGTTTTTGACTTCCAAGGCTGCCGTTGTTTGGAGACTGGCTGGGCATTCAACTGCTTGTGGGAGGTGGTGAGTGACTGCCTTTGCATTACTTGTTTTTTTCCCTCTTTCCTTCACTTATTAAACTGTCTTTATCTTGACCCACAAGTTTTCTCACTTTTGCTCTTCCTATTCTCCCTTCCATCCTGCTGGAGGGGCTGGGGGGAGTGAGAGAATGGCTGTGTGGGTGCTTAGCTGCTGGCCAGGGTCAACCTACAACAATTCAAGAATGACACGTCAGAATCTGGATACTGTCTAATGTTCGTATGTTCTCAGGTCCACCTTATAAAATGGAAGCTGAAAAACTGGAGAACATGCCTAAACTTATTTGAACTCTGAGGAAAATAAAAGCCTAATTGTCAGAGACACAAATTTAAATTTGCCTATCAAAAAAGTAAAAAAAATTTAATTGATTGCATGACATAAGTAGCTTTACAGGGAGAAAGGTACTTAAGGGGTCTTTATTGTATTAGAAAAAAGACAATACAAACAGATGAAAACCCATATGTGTTAAAAACAGGCACATATTTTAAACAGACAGAAATTAACCATCTGTACAAATGGACAAGGAAAGGGAATAGTTCTCTACCTCTTGCTATCCTGCCTTGAAGATAGATTTTAGCTTATTATTAAGATCAGCATAGGGGTTCACATGAAAATCTATGGCCCATAAGAAACAAGAAGTCATTTGAGATGATCTTAAATTCATTCTGTTTGTGTAACCTATGGACATAATTTAAATCACCTAACTTTAAACACTTAATTTAGGAGCTATGTCCTAGAAAGAGAATAATTTCCTAATGTAGGTGGTTCCCAATGGATATGTAACACGGGCACAGCATGGTGCTGATATATACATTGCTAGCCCCTCAATCTCATAATCCTCAGCAGTTAGAGGCACTTGGGAAGGCAGTACTTATCTGGGCAGGGAGGGGAAGAGATGTGTTGTCCGAAAAGCGGATTTGTTGCCTGGTGTGCAATGAGTCATCTACATAGACTGCATAATGGCATTAAATTGCTCCTCTCGGCTCCACTTCAGATTCTTCTCCACATGCCTTCATCTCTTTGGGGGTCTTGATGGTCTTTACAGATGAAGTAACCTAACCTTTTTTATCCATATATGGTTGCCTGTCACCTAAGGACAATTCAAGGCTACTTTCTCTTGCCAGCTCTCCTCTATTTTCTTTTAGAAGGAATGTTTGTCCTTGATTAAATGGATAATTGCTGATGGCCAAGATATTCCATCCCTAAGCTTAGGTTAAATATTAAAACATGAAACAATGCTTGATCAAAAAGAAAGGAGTCTAGATTCACGCTAGTTAAACATAGACAATAACCCTTCTTTCCAAGGGGGAGTTGTTCTTTTACAGATGGATCCCAAAAGTGTTTTTGGAATAGGTGTGCTTGGGAGAAGCAGAGATGGGCTGTCCAAGAGAAAGGCAGTCCTGGAGCAGGTAGTATTTCAGGTGTGATGTCTGTGCTAAAGCAACTAAGGATATGCTAATTGAATGGATAAACTCTGCTCTGGGACAGGAGCAGATGTCAATTAGAACTGCTTGCATGGTTGTTTGGATGCCAACTCCACAGCATAAATTGCTGGGACAGTAAGTACTTTCCATGGCTACACTGGAGTTATCAGCTGTGTAGTAGATAAATGATCCAATAATACCAACTCCCATCCTATTCTACCCTAGACCCACAGCTCAGGTCCAGGTTTGTCAGTGAGCCAGAAGGTAATAATGACAATACTAAAAGAAGCTGCCAGTAGAAAGAAATTTCCACTTAGGATTTCCACTGGAAAGCTCATGGCTGTGCTGGTTTTGGCTGAGAAGGGGTTAATTCTCTTCACTGTTGTGGTCGGGTACCTTTCCAGCTTCCCACCTCTGCCATGTCGGCAGGAGGCTGGGAGGGGGAAGGCCACAGGTGGGGCAGCTGGCCCCGACTGGCCAATGGGATGTTCATTCCATACCATGTGACACCATGACCAGTATATTAAGTGGGGGGCAGTTTGCAAGTCAGAAGACGCGCGGCGTCAGGTCGGTGGGCGGTGACTGGTTGAGTCGTGTGCAGTTTGTTTCGGCAGTTCATTTCCCTTCCCACCAACCCCAGGGTTTTGCGCCTCTTGTTGTTCTCCTTTCCATTGCATTTTTGTTGTTGGTTGTTTTTTTTAAATTTTAATTATTAAACTGTTCTTATCTCAACCCGCGAGCGTTACCCTTCTGATTCTCTCCCCCATCTACCGGTGGGGGAGTGAGCGAGCGACTGTGTTGCTGAGGGTCAAAGAACAACAGGGGCCGATTGCCACCACAACAGTGCACCGGCAGCAATATCGCACCAACCAAGACTCTCTGATCCCCATCCATGGGCTCATTCGTCGACTGGAGAGCCAAGGAGTCATCAGCAAGACCCACTCACCCTTTAACAGTCCTATATGGCCAGTGTGGAAGTCTAATGGAGAGTGGAGGCTAACAGTAGACTATCATGGCCTGAATGAAGTCACTCCACCGTTGAGTGCTGCCGTGCCAGACATGCTAGAACTTCAATACGAACTGGAGTCAAAGGCAGCCAAGTGGTATGCCACAACTGATACTGCTATTGCATTCTTCGCAACCCCTCTGGCGGCAGAGTGCAGGCCACAGTTTGCTTTTACTTGGAGGGGTGTCCAGTACACCTGGAATCGACTGCCCCAGGGGTGGAAACACAGTCCTGCCATTTGCCATGGACTGATTCAGACTGTACTGGAATAAGGAGAAGCCCCAGAATACCTTCAATACATTGATGACATCATCATGTAGGGACAGACAGTGGAAGAAGTTTTTGAGAAAGGAGAGAAAATACTCCAAATCCTTCTGAAGGTCAGTTTTGCCATGAAACAAAGTAAGTTCAAGGGACCCGCACAAGAGATTCAGTTCTTAGGAATAAAATGGCAAGATGGTCGTCGTCAGATTCCCATGGATGTGATCAACAAAATAACAGCCATGTCCCCACCAACTATCAGAAAGGAAACACATGCATTTTGGGCATTGCGGGTTTTTGGAGAATGCATATTCCAAATTACAGTATGATCGTAAGCCCTCTCTATCAAGTGACCCGGAAGAAGAATGATTTCAAATGGGGCCCTGAGCAACGACAAGCCTTTGAACAGATTAAATGAGAAATAGTTCATGCAGTAGCTCTTGGGCCAGTCCAGACAGGACAAGATGTAAAGAACGTGCTCTACACCACGGCTGGGGAGAATGGCCCTACCTGGAGCCTCTGGCAGAAAGCACCAGGGGAGACCTGAGGTCGTCCCCTAGGGTTTTGGAGTCAGGGATACAGAGGGTCCGAAGCCCGCTATACTCCAACTGAAAAAGAGATATTGGCAGCATATGAAGGGGTTCGAGCTGCTTCAGAAGTGGTTGGTGCTGAAGCACAGCTGCTCCTGGCACCCCGACTGCCAGTGCTGGGCTGGATGTTCAAAGGAAATGTCCCCTCTCCACGCCATGCAACTGATGGTACATGGAGTAAATGGGTTTCCCTGATCTCCCAGCGGGCTCGAGTAGGAAACCCCAGTCACCCAGGAATCTTGGAAGTGATTATGGACTGGCCAGAAGGCAAAGATTTTGGATTATCACCAGAGGAGGAGGTGACACGTGCTGAAGAAGCCCCACTGTATAACAAACTGCCAGAAAATGAGAAGCAATATGCCCTGTTCACTGATGGGTCCTGTTGCCTTGTGGGAAAGCATCGGAGATGGAAGGCTGCTGTATGGAGTCCTGCACGAAAAGTAGCAGAAACTACTGAAGGAGAAGTTGAATCGATCCAGTTTGCAGAGGTAAAGGCCATCCAGCTGGCCTTAGACATTGCTGAATGGGAAAAGTGGCCAGTGCTCTATCTCTATACTGACTCCTGGATGGTGGGAAATGCCCTGTGGGGCTGGCTGCAGCAGTGGAAGCAAAACAACTGGCAGCGTAGAGGCAAACCCATCTGGGCTGCCACACTGTAGCAAGATATTGCTGCCCAGTTAGATAACCTGGTTGTGAAAGTACGTCATGTGGATGCTCACATCCCCAAGAGTCAGGCCACTGAAGAACATCGAAACAACCAGCAGGTGGATCAGGCTGCTAAGACTGAAGTGGCCCAGATAGATCTAGATCGACAACATAAGGGTGAACTATTTCTAGCTCGGTGGGCCCATGACACCTCAGGCCATCAAGGGAGAGATGCAACATACAGGTGGGCTCGTGATCGAGGGGTGGACTCCACCATGGACGTTACTGCGCAGGTTATCCATGAATGTGAAACATGTGCTGCAATCAAGCAAGCGAAGTGGGTAAAGCCTCTGTGGTATGGGGGACAATGGCTGAAATATAAATATGGGGAGGCCTGGCAAATTGACTATATCACACTCCCACAGACCCGCCAAGGCAAGCGCCATGTATTTACAATGGTAGAAACAATGACTGGTTTGCTGGAAACATATCCTGTTCCCCATGCCAGTGCCCGGAACACTATCCTGGGTGTGGAAAAACAAGTCCTGTGGCGACATGGAACCCCAGAGAGAATTCAGTCAGACCATGGGTCTCATTTCCGAAACAACCTCATAGACAGCTGGGCCAAAGAGCATGGCACTGAGTGGGTATATCACATCCCCTATCACGCACCAGCCTCTGGGAAAATTGAACGGTACAATGGACCATTAAAGACTACAGTGAGCGCAATGGGGGGGTGCAGCATTCAAGCACTGGGATACATATTTAGCAAAAGCCACGTGGTTAGTCAACGCGAGGGGATCTGCCATTCGAGCTGGCCCTGCCCAGTCAGAAATCCTACATGCTGTGGAAGGGGATAAAATCACTGTAGTGCACGTAAAAAGTATGCCGGACAAAACAGTCTGGGTTCTTCCTGCCTCAGGCAAAGGCAAACCCATTCGTGGGATTGCTTTTGCTCGAGGACCTGGGTGCACTTGGTGGGTGATGCGTGAGGATGGAGAAATCCGATGTGTGCCTCAAGGGAATTTGATTTTGGGCGAAAACAGTCAATGAACTGAACGGCACAATGTGAACTGCTGCATAGTATTGTGTGTCACCTCTGTGTTGTATCAATGATATCAGAGTACAAGCCTCCCAATCCATTGGAGATAAACTGTGAAACAAGCCGTGCAGCAGTGATGGAATCATGACTGACTCGGTATGCAGCAACCCAATGCCATACACACCATCTCTCCCACCCTGAAAGACTGATACGACAGATGGAGCCCTGAGGCATGGACTGGGTGAACTCAATGGACATTTTAATGGACATTTTACAGTGAATGTCCATACACTAATGGAATGATGTCTGTGTATTATGTTAAAGGATGGGAAGGGGAGGAGTGGTGGTTGGTAAGGCTGTATTGGATGGTATGGGACCTGGGCATGGTGTAAATGGTATGGAATGAACATGCCATTGGCCAGTCGGTGTCATCCACCCCTGCCATGGCTCTTCCCCTCCCAGCCTCCCGCCAACGCGTCAGAGTGCGGGAAGCTGGAAAGGTAGCTGCCCCCCCCACAGTGAGGAGAATTAACCCCTTCTCAGCCAAAACCAGCACATTGGCTTAGACAGGTGCACTCTTCACTGGGTTAAAATCTGGCTGTATGGCCAAGCCCAGAGAGTTGTGAACAGAGCTAAATCCAGTTGGGGGCCGGTCACAAGAGGTGTTCCACAGGGCTCAGTTTTGGCGCCAGTCTTGTTTGGTATCTTTATCAATGATCTGGCTGAGGGGATCAAGTGCACCCTCAATAAGCTTGCAGACGACACCAAGTTGGGTGGGAGTGTTGATCTGCTCGAGGGTAAGAAGGCTGTGCAGAGATATCTGGATAGGCTGGATTGATGGACTGAGGTCAACTGTATGAAGTTTAAGAAGACCAAGTGTCGGGTCCTGCGCTTTGGTCACAGCAACCCCATGCAATGCTACAGGCTTGGGGAAGAGTGGCTGGAAAGCTGCCTGGCGGAGAAGGACCTGGGGGTGCTGGTTGACAGCCAGCTGAACATGAGCCAGCAGTGTGCCCAGGTGGCCAAGAAGGCCAACAGCATCCTGGCTTGTATCAGGAACAGTGTGGCCAGCAAGAGTAGGGAAGTGATTGTCCCCTCGTACTCAGCACTGATGAGTCTATCCCTTGAATATTGTGTTCAGTTTTGGGCCCCTCACTACAAGAAGGACATTGAGGTGCTGGAGTGTGTCCAGAGAAGGACAGCAAAGTTGGCGAAGGGTCTAAAGAACAAGTTTTATGAGGAGCAGCTGAGGGAACTGGGGTTGTTTAGCCTGGAGAAGAGGAGGCTGAGGGGAGGCCTTATGGCTCTCTACAACTACCTGAAAGGAGGTTGTAGTGAGATGGGTGTTTGTCTCTTCTCCCTAGTAACAAGTGATAGGACAAGAGGAAATGATGTCAAGCTGCGTCGGGGGAGGTTTAGATTGGATATTAGGAAAAATTTCTTTACTGAAAGAGTGGTCAGGCATTGGAGGTGGTGGAGTCACCATCCCTGGAAGTGTTCAGAAAATATGTAGACATGGCACTTCAGGACATGGTTTAGGAGGCATGGTGGTGTTGGGTTGACTGTTGTACTTGATGATCTTAGAAGTCTTTTCCAACCTTAACGATTCTATCTCTCTCCTTTAAGATATCTTTTCAGTATATGATACTGCTTTCTGAAATTGAACATCATTGAAAATGAGAGTCTTGTCATCTTTCTTTAAACCATCTTCATTTTCTTTTTCTTTATCTTCACTGACACCTTCTAGGTCACTCAGACTTCCCAAATTATTATTTTTTGTCACCTCTGTCCTCTTTTTTTCTCATGCAGGAACTTGTCAAATCCTGTCACCTCTCTCTCCACATCAGAAGATGGTGGAAAAATGCCATTGTGGTGCCTATAATTCAAACTATTGCAATGATGTGACAGAATGCCCCAGATTTGCCATTATTGAGCTCTAAGAAATGCACACAGCCATATGTTCTCATGTTTTGCTTACAGAGATGATATTTCCTATTGTTAGTTCTTTGCTTTATTTCATAGCATAAAATAATAAAAGCAAATGAACATCCTCATAGATTTTCCCTCTGACCAGCTTTTTTTGTAGAGGTTACCTGATATGGTGTCTTAAAACCATGTTCTTGCTAATGCTATGATAATAAGAGAACAGACACTGATCATAAACTTTTATCTCCTACTGATTTTACAGAAAGATAGAGCCTTTGTATTAAGCTCATACATGCTTATAAACATTTATGTTTGTGTCACTCCTGCCTGTGTATCATGAACTATAAATTTAACTGTAACATAACTATAGATTTCATTTGTTTTATTCATGCCTTGTGTATTATGTAAATCATTGGCTATATAGTCTTCAATTGCAAATGCAGATACAATTATTAGTAATCCTCAGAGTCTTTTCAAAAGATACCATAGGCTTCTTTGAAGAAAGAAGGTAATGTCAGCTCATAAAAAAGTTGTGTTTCCATCTGTACTTTCAGTGTTTTTAAGGTCATAAAGAGCCATTCAGATCACATAGTCATATGTCTCTATTTTCAAGCCATAGAATTTCACCCAGGAAAATAATGTGAGCAACATCTTTACTAAAAACTTGTCAGTTGAAAGTATCAAAGCAGCAATACTACAGTACTAGCAGTTTCTATGGCTGTTCTGCCCAATGGGAGCTGCAGTTGTATATCTGAAGGCAGAATTGGGCCCATACAATCTATTATTAAACTAGAATTTTACTTGCAGATCTATCAAAACTTATCGTAACCACACAGAGAGAAAAGCTCATGATTGCATTCAAAACTGGCATAGTGCTTCCAGCAGTGCTACACTTAGGAACTATAGCTCATACAAACAGTAAGATAGTGTCACAGCATATATCCCCTCATTTCCCCCACTTTGATAGGTACCTACTTCTGAAGAAGGAAAAGAGTTCCTGCTGCTCATGCAAGAGTTGGAAATGAAAATGCTAAAGATGGAAGCAATGTTAAGGGGCAAGAAGCTTTAAAATCACTCTTAAGTTGCTTTTGTCATTTTTCCTTTGTTAAATTTATATGTCAGGAAGAGGAATTAGTAAATTAAGGGGCAGATCACACTTCTATGGCACAGCTTACGGTAAAGAGGTCTGTGGAGATGCATTGCTACATAGCATAACCTACTGATGCTCAAAGAAAATGTGTGGGTGCTGCTTTGTGGAGCACATTTTGTCTGCAGCAATGGTCAGACAGTTCCTGAGGCCCTGGTGAGTGCTGAATGCAGCCCAGGACAGGCCTGGCCAACTACAGAAAATTAAAGGAGGAAGTTTATTTGAGCAACCAGGTCCTGCTCCAAAGCCCATTGAAGTCAGCCTGAGTCCTTCCAACAACTTCAGTGAGCTTCAGCTTGAAACACACACTGCAGTTCTGCCCAGCTAATGCATGTATAGCTCAAGCAAAATGGTTATATAGCTGTGCAGGGTAGGAGCAGGGGAAGGAGTGCATTCCTTGTGCTCTCTCTTTCCTGAGCTGCATTCCTGGTTTCAGTAGAGCACATCATGATGGTTGGTAGAAATTTCTCCAATGGAGGGCTGCATTGCTCATGGAAGAGAAAATGAGGAATGGGTTACCCCAGAAGAGGCATTGTAAGACCTTTATGGCTCAGGAAGCTCTTAAGAGCTCTAGATATGTGTGACTTCCACACATTGGGACTGCCAAGGCATGCCATCAGGTATTCCCCATGTGCTTCACCCCATTGCAGACAGGGCATCTTGAAAAAAACCCTTTAATCATACTTATATTTCATATTCCTTTGTCTATGAAACTGGATTAAACAGGTAGTAACACACATGGTGTTAAGGCACTAAGTCTCTATGCCCCTTTGTGGAGATGTAAGAAACTAATTCCAGCAACAGACAGCTTTCTCCACCCCAGCATGCAAACAAAGGCAAGTCTGCTATCCTCCTTCTCTGTAAATAAAGCACCTATGTTTACATTTATCCTTTGGTCATTTGGGGATTTACAGATGAAAAGGTCCTGAATGGATCAATAAGTATCTTTGGCATAGGAGAAAACTGAGACACAGATAGTCAGAATGACTTGCCTAGGAGGAATTGTGGAATGTTTATTAATTTAAATTTAAATAATAATAAAGGAAAAAAATTTGCCTAGACAAGGCTGTAGGCACCTAACACATAGTTAATAATAATATAAGGTCCCAGCACTGAAACAAATGATTTCAAACAAGAACTTAGCCATCCAGTTACAAAAGCTCTATTCCAGTCCCACATCATTCCAGGAGGTATACTCCCATTGCTTTTCAAAAAACTTATTGAACAGATATCTTTTGCAGTATGCCCAGAAGACTGGCAGCCCTAAATCATACTACACAAAAGAGAGGAGGTTAAGATTATCTGTGCAACCTTAACTTCAACATAACACTCACTCATAAGACCTGGCTTTGCATGTCTTTGCAACCTCCTAGTCTTTTAATGAAGACTTGAAAAAGTATTTCTGTCTAGTTGCCTGTCTATTCAGTAACTCTGTTATTATAATTAAAATTATGATCCCCTAGTATTAATAAAAAAGAACTATATTGGAATTAAAGAGGAACAGGGTACTAGAAATGAGTGGAAAAAATGAATGTATTTCTTTAAAAACATTGCAAAGCTCTTTTGATCTTAAGATTGGGAACATGAAGTTTTTTGGGGTACAAAAGACAAAAGTCAAGAGTTTGGGAGACAGGTTTTCTCCTCTGTACCATACAGGAAGGTAGATGGTGAAAAACTGAGAACCAAAGCATATACTTAGCTAGATTTTTTAAAAAATTCCATCATACTAGATACTAACACTTCAAAGAAGACTCATCCACTAATAGACTGGCCTGACACTGTATGGAGACCTGAACACTAAGCCCTTGTGTACTGTCTAAATAGCATAGACTTTACACAGTGATTCTACATGGGATTTGGATAATCTTTGAAAAATCTTCTCATCTACTTGACCTGTTCCACATCTCCTCTGAAATCCTTGGCTTTCAATAACAGTGTCTGTTCCCATTTCCCCTGTCATTGGTTGCTAGACCACTCAATGAGAGTGCATAGCTCATATTCTTAGCTACAGAGATTGAACCATATGCTTTAATACTGTCACCACTTCATATGTGTGTGCTACCGTCAAGGAATGGTACATGATGAAAGATCTACATCTTTATTACCTGAGTCCCCTATAAAGCTGAACAAGTTGCTTTCTTCTGCTTTGGGCTAAGTGAAGACAGGATGAGTGAAATTGTTCCACATATTGTAGCCAAAGACAACAGTTTTACACTGTAAATCCACTGTAAAATCCAGTCCTGCTTAGCCTATAGTTTGGGATAAAAGGTAATTAATCTCAGGAAAATTAAATCTCTCAGAAGTGAGGCTGAATCAAGGTGCAGCTGTCCAAAGGCAATGAGACCTCTGTATTGCTTTTTGGATGACCATTTGCATTTACCAGCTGAAGGCTTGTTAAACACGGTGTAGTGAGCAAACTATAGGAGTGGGACCACCTACTGATGGAGAGTGTGACTGCAATTAAGCGAAGGAAAATTATAGCATCTGTTCTCCAAAAAGCAGAGGAAATTCAGGGATTCAGTGATTAAATATGAGGTTCCTTTAAAGTAACTGGAACTAGTCTAAGAAACAGAATCAGCTTTTTTGGCAAGGAACTAGGGCATCTGCCTGGGGTCACTGGCTGCCAAAGGGTAAGATCAGAGGAAATCACTAAACACCTTGGCGAGGGAAAGGGAGGGTCTTCCTGAAGCCTCTGTCTGTCTAATACTCTAGATCTCCAAAAGCAGGACAGAAAATCTATCTAGGAGAGTTTGGTACTACTCTCTACTGACAAAGTTAGCTTCCTTATAATCTAGTATGTTGGAGAAATCTGCCACCTATTCAGAAGATGGGAAAAGGTCTGGCTAACATTCTTTCTTCAGCAGTTATTCATAGATTGAAGAAGATTGATGTTACTAAATTGGTGTGAGTGGGCAGCTCATACTCTCACAGCTGTAAAAACTTTTAGATTGGGGAATAAAGATTGAGAAGATTATATGGTCTACTGAAAAAATAGCCCTAGTTTAAGGAAGGTTTGCTGTCTTTTACATAATATTAGCTTTTCATGCTTGGCAAATTAGCCAAACAATTATGATGTGAATTGGTTCTCCATAAGATAAGATAAGATAAGATAAGATAAGATAAGATAAGATAAGATAAGATAAGATAAGATAAGATAAGATAAGATAAGATAAGATAAGATAAGATAAGATAAGATCTCATTTTTTCTTCCAGCTTCTGACTTGGGAAAAGTAACTTTTCAGTTAGTAAGGAAGCAGAGAGTGTTTTTACAACTTACTGCAAAACAAACCTTTAGGTACAGATTAATTAATGCTTGCCTGTGCACACACAGTGGCCTAGAAGCTGAGTCCTGATATCCTCAAAGAAGCATGTGATGAAAGCTTTGGCTGAGCAGAGCCTTGAGATGACACTGTCTAACTTTTCCTTTCAGTGACTGTTCCTAGCAGTACTCACTGCTTCTCTCTCTCAAGCAAGGTTTTCTTAAAATGTAAATTAATAAGCACAAAAAAACTTGCACTGTACAGTCTTCAGGCAATTTCCCCTAGGTTCCTAGGAAATATTCCTTTTCTCTCAATTCTTAGTCTCCCCTGAGGGTTCACTTCTTGCCGTTATTAGTACTGCACTCCTGCTAGGAGTCTCAGCCAGTTTCCCCTAGGGAAGGCTCTGTCTTCACATTTTTCCAGAGGGCTTTGCCTGCCTAAGTTTATAAAAGCCATGTCAAGGCAAACTTTTTGCCCTCCTCCTTGGATGCAGCCTTTCAAACAAAACATACTACATGTACACAGTAAAGTAAACTGCAAATAGATAAAACACCCCCTTCACAAGATGTACCACTTCTAGAATATTTGATACAGCAGCAGAATAGAGAGCCCAGTCAAATAAATGAACTTCAAGAAAATGACTCTGTTGTCTGAAAAGTGGATTCATTGCCCAGTGTGCAATGAGTCAATAATCACACACTCAGGAGAGACATTGCTTATTTATTTCAGGGTTGTGCAAGCATGGGTGCTCAGTGGTTTCCCATAAATCAAGCACACCGGATCAGAATCGCAGTATGTATTTATATGGTTAAATGTGTTAGTAACATGTAATATTCACGCCCCCCCCCCCCCCAGCTAGTCATTGGTTAGTTTCTTTCTCACTTCATCTTAAAGGTACAGCTCCTTTTAAATTTACTATGCATGTTCAGAGTAAGGGGCTTATTCGAGTAGAGGGCTTTCTGACCTATGGGCATGATTTTTGGTATTATAATGAGGATAGTTGACCCAAAGGACACTTAGTTCTTACCAAGTTGGCAAAAAACATAAACCATCCTGATTAATTGTTCTCCTTAAGGTCTAATTGCCCTGGGGATGTCCTTGGTTAAATGATACTGACTTCGTACTTTATCACCTGAGTCGGGAGTTTTCCTTTTTATCAGTCTCTCAGTCCTTTTCCAAAGATACTGAATGTCTGTTCTTCTAATTAAAGATAGTTTAGTGTCCTTTAGCTTTCCTAATACAATATTAGCTAAGTTTCTTCAACAAGTCAATTAAATAAAAACTTGTAAAGTCCTCAGAATTATAAATAGTTGATTAGAGTTTCCATGTTTCTTCCTTCAAGGCACTCATTCAGCTTTTATTCAGCCTGTGATTTTCAGTTAGAGCCTTCTTACATAGAAAGTATGTAAAATAAAAAAAAATTGTTAGCCCTGAGGAGGTGGAACACCTTCCTCATTATCCTTGCTCAAAGAAGGAGCCTTGATCTGATCTGAGGAGGGAAAAATATGCTTGCCTGGTTGGTACTCCCCAGCATGAACAATTAGACAGGAGAGGGACAGAGAGGATTAGTTGGTGATAAAAGTTACTCAGGAGTAGCTGGGTGCATAGTGGCTGTAACTTCTCCACAAAACAAAGGAATATAACTACAAAGCACACATCTCTGCTCAGCTCCTGTATCACTGCAGCTGCGTTTCATATCCACATGCCATCTTTGTTCAGACTCTCAAATTACAGACTGCTTTTGAGAGAGGGCTTGAGGACCTGGTCCCATGTACATCATCACTGTGTCACTGGAGAGGTGTTTTGGTGACTATGAGCTATGAAAGGCAATATTAAGTGCTCTCCAGATAGTCCCTTTTGGTTATATATGCTACTGCAGGCTCTTGCTTAGTGTTAACATATCAATTTTTATGCATTTGAAGAAATCCTGAGGTATAATTTCACTCTGCCAGTTCTCTGTGCTGTGAAAAAGTGCCCAAGTAAGTATTAATCACTGCAATGGATAAGCCAAAAATATTGAACACAGAAAGTATGATCCAAGTGCTGCTGAGCAGTTACATAGAGGAACAATCAAATTCTCATTTATGCAAAGATCTCTTTGAACTGGTGTATATTTCCACAAACTGTTTCTACATGGTGAAGTTATTTTTGCATATGTAGATGCATTTTTTGCCATGGCAAAAGCACAGCAAAAAGCGTGAAGGCAAAAGCAAAAGTGCAGAGAGAGCAAGGGTAGCCTGGCCCACCCCTCCAGAGCAGGAAGGAGTGAGCTCCTGGGGTGAGGCAGCTCTGACTCAGTGTGGACGGGGACAAGAGTGAAAGTGGCAAATTCCCTACGTTTTCACGGTTAGACGATTATTAAACCTGACTAGTTCACAGTCTCACAGATATTAAAAACATAGAAACTCCTAAAATACTTCAGTCTACACTCAAAGGTATTAGAGGCAGTGGAAAGCATCATCTGTAAACCCTTGAGTTTGATCTGCATAATATATACCATGGAATTTCACTCAGGAATTTTTGCATTTAGCCCAGTAATTTTGATTAAACTACAAGATATATTTTATGTAGGTGGTCAGTCTAGATATAGAAAAAAACCCAGCCTGTATAAGGATGGCTAATCCAGCATATACATTTCTAAACTTGTCCAATGTATTGTTTGTAAACATAATCTTAAACCCCTGACATGAATACATGGAATACATTTTCTTTATAACACTGTTGCTTGGAATTTCCTGTTTATTTGGGTACTCTGACAGTGAACAAAGTTTTCATTACATATACTGTGAATGCGTATGTTTCATTAATTAAAGTTTTAGATCTAGGACAGGCATATTTACATATGGGAGTAATTTTGTTCATGGTGGGAGTAGTCCCAGTGCATTAGCTGGTACTTTGGAGATACCTACAAATTTGTCTTTTGAACAAAATTCTGGTGCTCAGTGGAACAGCAGGTATATGAAATTGCAGATCTAGGCCTGTATTTGTGCCACCTCTCTATTTTCATTTTTCACCCCCATACTTACACACTGATATTGTCTCATTCCTGTACGTGCACATTAATTCTATCAATTGCTCATCCTTAACTGTACTCTTGCATCTGTAATTTATGCAGTTGTTAATTTTTCCTGGCTTTTGTGGAATAAATAAACAGGTGCATGTTGTCATGGTTTTAGCTGGAATAGAGTTAATTTTCTTCACTGCAGCTGGCATAGTGCTGTGCTTTGGACAGTATGAAAACAATGTTGATAACACACCAATGTTTTGGTTGTTGCTGGGTAGTGCTTGTACTAGTCAAGGACTCTTCTAGCTTCCCATGCTCTGCCAGGTGCACAAGAAGCCAGGAGGGGAGGGGGCACAGCTAAGAGAGTGGATTCAAACTGGCAAAAGGGATATTTCATATCATGTAACGTCATGCCCAGTATGTTAACCGGGGGGAGCTGGCCGGGGGAGGGAGGCAGCAATCGCGGCTTGGGAAGATGCAGCGTCGGTCGGTGGGTGGTGAGCAGTTGTATCATTTGCGTTTCTGTTTTTTTTCCCCTTTTTTCCTTTTCCATTTTATTATATTATCATTATTGTTTTTATTATCATAATAATAATTAGTATAATTATTATTTTACTGTAATTGTTAAACTGTTCTTATCTCAACCCACAAGTTTTTTTGTGTGCTTTTGCTCTTCCGATTCTCTCCCCCGTCCCACAGGGGTGGGGGGAGTGAGCAAGCGGCTGCGTGGTGTTTAGTTGCCAACTGAGGCTGAACCACGGCAATGTTTACACTTAAGTTAATTGGGTGTGCTTCACAATATTGAAAAATTAAAGCCATAATAAATGGAAAGGCCTGACAGTCTTAGCTCTTATACTGTTTCATTTATACTGTATTAATTTCTATGAATACACATAGTTGGAAAATAATGGTTTACAAGAAAAAAAAAAGGATGGTTATGTTATGTGATATCTAGACATAAGAACTGCCATATAGGATCAGACCAAAAGTTCACTTATCTCGTTATCTTGTCCCTGACAGTGGCCTGTAGGGGATTTTTACAGGGAAGATTATAAGAAACATGTTATGTATGGAATTCTTCCCTAGAATAATTCTCATTTTTTCCAGCAGTAAATAGTGGAAAAACTTCCTTTCTTCCTTCATTTGGGAACTGTACCTGCACCATCATGCTTAACAGGACAAATGAAGCTATCTCCTGTGAACTAACACTTTATGAACTTACCTAGGCTTTTGGTTTCCACAACATTGCATGGCCGTGAGACCCACTACTTACTTATGTGCAATGTGGAAATAATACTTCCTTCTGAACCTGATGGATTCTCTGAGCATCCTTTGGTTCCTGTATTTTTGAGAGAGAGTAATTGCAGTTCTACTGTCTCAGTAGCATTCACATTAATTTATTTTCCAAATTGAAGACTCCCATTTTATGCAATGTCTCCTTCAAAGGAGATCTGTCCTGTCCCCAGTTCATCTTATTCTATATTCTTTTTGAGGTAGAGTAACCTGTATTAGATCCAGGCTTTCTCACTGCAAGAACACATCTGCAAAGGATGTAATTTTGACATTTTCTAGTTTAGTTCTCAGTTCCTTTCAAAAAAAATTCCTAACAGCATAAAAAGTTTCAGAAAGGTGACTTGGGCCTCCCCCAACCATACACAAATTTACTTCCAAAGAGTAAATGCCAAATGTACTATACTTTCACAAGTTTATTTTTCAAGGCGTAGAGTGCTGCTGCGAGGCAACACCCACAGTGCAATTTCCTTCAAGTTTACATCTTAAGCTTTGCTGAGTAAAGGTTCAGTATCCTTAGCCTGAGAGCACCACTGAAAACCTTTTCCTTGGCTACTGAATATGAATTAAGCATACCTTGGCCTAAAAATGTAGACCAGGTAATTCTTCAGCTTTTGCA